>NW_028232069.1:0-295637 GCF_054491065.1 Syngnathus leptorhynchus
ATTTCGGCAATAAAATTTAAAACGCGTGTAAAACATAAACCAAACGATGAAATTGGTTATTTCTTCATGTATAATGATCAACTCGATACTCCCTAGCCCCCAACAGCCTTTTTTTTCATAACACTTTAACCAGAGTGACGGGAGAGCGGCATTTCAGAAAACGTGCTTATCTCGGCGAGAAAAAGCGATTTCGGCAATAAAATTTAAAACGCGTGTAAAACATAAACCAAACGATGAAATTGGTTATTTCTTCATGTATAATGATCAACTCGATATTCCCTAGCCCCCAACAGCCTTTTTTTTCATAACACTTTAACCAGAGTGACGTGAGAGCGGCATTTCAGAAAACGTGCTTATCTCGGCGAGAAAAAGCGATTTCGGCAATAAAATTTAAAACGCGTGTAAAACATAAACCAAACGATGAAATTGGTTATTTCTTCATGTATAATGATCAACTCGATACTCCCTAGCCCCCAACAGCCTTTTTTTTCATAACACTTTAACCAGAGTGACGGGAGAGCGGCATTTCAGAAAACGTGCTTATCTCGGCGAGAAAAAGCGATTTCGGCAATAAAATTTAAAACGCGTGTAAAACATAAACCAAACGATGAAATTGGTTATTTCTTCATGTATAATGATCAACTCGATACTCCCTAGCCCCCAACAGCCTTTTTTTTCACAACACTTTAACCAGAGTGACGGGAGAGCGGCATTTCAGAAAACGTGCTTATCTCGGCGAGAAAAAGTGATTTTGGCAATAAAATTTAAAACGCGTGTAAAACATAAACCAAACGATGAAATTGGTTATTTCTTCATGTATAATGATCAACTCGATACTCCCTAGCCCCCAACAGCCTTTTTTTTCATAACACTTTAACCAGAGTGACGGGAAAGCGGCATTTCAGAAAACGTGCTTATCTCGGCGAGAAAAAGCGATTTCGGCAATAAAATTTAAAACGCGTGTAAAACATAAACCAAACGATGAAATTGGTTATTTCTTCATGTATAATGATCAACTCGATACTCCCTAGCCCCCAACAGCCTTTTTTTTCATAACACTTTAACCAGAGTGACGGGAGGAGCGGCATTTCAGAAAACGTGCTTATCTCGCGAGAAAAAGCGATTTCGGCAATAAAATTTAAAACGCGTGTAAAACATAAACCAAACGATGAAATTGGTTATTTCTTCATGTATAATGATCAACTCGATACTCCCTAGCCCCCAACAGCCTTTTTTTTCATAACACTTTAACCAGAGTGACGGGAGAGCGGCATTTCAGAAAACGTGCTTATCTCGGCGAGAAAAAGCGATTTCGGCAATAAAATTTAAAACGCGTGTAAAACATAAACCAAACGATGAAATTGGTTATTTCTTCATGTATAATGATCAACTCGATACTCCCTAGCCCCCAACAGCCTTTTTTTTCATAACACTTTAACCAGAGTGACGGGAGAGCGGCATTTCAGAAAACGTGCTTATCTCGGCGAGAAAAAGCGATTTCGGCAATAAAATTTAAAACGCGTGTAAAACATAAACCAAACGATGAAATTGGTTATTTCTTCATGTATAATGATCAACTCGATACTCCCTAGCCCCCAACAGCCTTTTTTTTCATAACACTTTAACCAGAGTGACGGGAGAGCGGCATTTCAGAAAACGTGCTTATCTCGGCGAGAAAAAGCGATTTCGGCAATAAAATTTAAAACGCGTGTAAAACATAAACCAAACGATGAAATTGGTTATTTCTTCATGTATAATGATCAACTCGATACTCCCTAGCCCCCAACAGCCTTTTTTTTCATAACACTTTAACCAGAGTGACGGGAGAGCGGCATTTCAGAAAACGTGCTTATCTCGGCGAGAAAAAGCGATTTCGGCAATAAAATTTAAAACGCGTGTAAAACATAAACCAAACGATGAAATTGGTTATTTCTTCATGTATAATGATCAACTCGATACTCCCTAGCCCACAACAGCCTTTTTTTTCATAACACTTTAACCAGAGTGACGGGAGAGCGGCATTTCAGAAAACGTGCTTATCTCGGCGAGAAAAAGCGATTTCGGCAATAAAATTTAAAACGCGTGTAAAACATAAACCAAACGATGAAATTGGTTATTTCTTCATGTATAATGATCAACTCGATACTCCCTAGCCCCCAACAGCCTTTTTTTTCATAACACTTTAACCAGAGTGACGGGAGAGCGGCATTTCAGAAAACGTGCTTATCTCGGCGAGAAAAAGCGATTTCGGCAATAAAATTTAAAACGCGTGTAAAACATAAACCAAACGATGAAATTGGTTATTTCTTCATGTATAATGATCAACTCGATACTCCCTAGCCCCCAACAGCCTTTTTTTTCATAACACTTTAACCAGAGTGACGGGAGAGCGGCATTTCAGAAAACGTGCTTATCTCGGCGAGAAAAAGCGATTTCGGCAATAAAATTTAAAACGCGTGTAAAACATAAACCAAACGATGAAATTGGTTATTTCTTCATGTATAATGATCAACTCGATATTCCCTAGCCCCCAACAGCCTTTTTTTTCATAACACTTTAACCAGAGTGACGGGAGAGCGGCATTTCAGAAAACGTGCTTATCTCGGCGAGAAAAAGCGATTTCGGCAATAAAATTTAAAACGCGTGTAAAACATAAACCAAACGATGAAATTGGTTATTTCTTCATGTATAATGATCAACTCGATACTCCCTAGCCCCCAACAGCCTTTTTTTTCATAACACTTTAACCAGAGTGACGGGAGAGCGGCATTTCAGAAAACGTGCTTATCTCGGCGAGAAAAAGCGATTTCGGCAATAAAATTTAAAACGCGTGTAAAACATAAACCAAACGATGAAATTGGTTATTTCTTCATGTATAATGATCAACTCGATACTCCCTAGCCCCCAACAGCCTTTTTTTTCACAACACTTTAACCAGAGTGACGGGAGAGCGGCATTTCAGAAAACGTGCTTATCTCGGCGAGAAAAAGTGATTTTGGCAATAAAATTTAAAACGCGTGTAAAACATAAACCAAACGATGAAATTGGTTATTTCTTCATGTATAATGATCAACTCGATACTCCCTAGCCCCCAACAGCCTTTTTTTTCATAACACTTTAACCAGAGTGACGGGAAAGCGGCATTTCAGAAAACGTGCTTATCTCGGCGAGAAAAAGCGATTTCGGCAATAAAATTTAAAACGCGTGTAAAACATAAACCAAACGATGAAATTGGTTATTTCTTCATGTATAATGATCAACTCGATACTCCCTAGCCCCCAACAGCCTTTTTTTTCATAACACTTTAACCAGAGTGACGGGAGAGCGGCATTTCAGAAAACGTGCTTATCTCGGCGAGAAAAAGCGATTTCGGCAATAAAATTTAAAACGCGTGTAAAACATAAACCAAACGATGAAATTGGTTATTTCTTCATGTATAATGATCAACTCGATACTCCCTAGCCCCCAACAGCCTTTTTTTTCATAATACTTTAACCAGAGTGACGGGAGACCGGCATTTCAGAAAACGTGCTTATCTCGGCGAGAAAAAGCGATTTCGGCAATAAAATTTAAAACGCGTGTAAAACATAAACCAAACGATAAAATTGGTTATTTCTTCATGTATAATGATCAACTCGATACTCCCTAGCCCCCAACAGCCTTTTTTTTCATAACACTTTAGCCAGAGTGACGGGAGAGCGGCATTTCAGAAAACGTGCTTATCTCGGCGAGAAAAAGCGATTTCAGCAATAAAATTTAAAACGCGTGTAAAACATAAACCAAACGATGAAATTGGTTATTTCTTCATGTATAATGATCAACTCGATACTCCCTAGCCCCCAACAGCCTTTTTTTTCATAACACTTTAACCAGAGTGACGGGAGAGCGGCATTTCAGAAAACGTGCTTATCTCGGCGAGAAAAAGCGATTTCGGCAATAAAATTTAAAACGCGTGTAAAACATAAACCAAACGATGAAATTGGTTATTTCTTCATGTATAATGATCAACTCGATACTCCCTAGCCCCCAACAGCCTTTTTTTTCATAACACTTTAACCAGAGTGACGGGAGAGCGGCATTTCAGAAAACGTGCTTATCTCGGCGAGAAAAAGCGATTTCGGCAATAAAATTTAAAACGCGTGTAAAACATAAACCAAACGATGAAATTGGTTATTTCTTCATGTATAATGATCAACTCGATACTCCCTAGCCCCCAACAGCCTTTTTTTTCATAACACTTTAACCAGAGTGACGGGAGAGCGGCATTTCAGAAAACGTGCTTATCTCGGCGAGAAAAAGCGATTTCGGCAATAAAATTTAAAACGCGTGTAAAACATAAACCAAACGATGAAATTGGTTATTTCTTCATGTATAATGATCAACTCGATACTCCCTAGCCCCCAACAGCCTTTTTTTTCACAACACTTTAACCAGAGTGACGGGAGAGCGGCATTTCAGAAAACGTGCTTATCTCGGCGAGAAAAAGCGATTTCGGCAATAAAATTTAAAACGCGTGTAAAACATAACCAAACGATGAAATTGGTTATTTCTTCATGTATAATGATCAACTCGATACTCCCTAGCCCCCAACAGCCTTTTTTTTCATAACACTTTAACCAGAGTGACGGGAAAGCGGCATTTCAGAAAACGTGCTTATCTCGGCGAGAAAAAGCGATTTCGGCAATAAAATTTAAAACGCGTGTAAAACATAAACCAAACGATGAAATTGGTTATTTCTTCATGTATAATGATCAACTCGATACTCCCTAGCCCCCAACAGCCTTTTTTTTCATAACACTTTAACCAGAGTGACGGGAGAGCGGCATTTCAGAAAACGTGCTTATCTCGGCGAGAAAAAGCGATTTCGGCAATAAAATTTAAAACGCGTGTAAAACATAAACCAAACGATGAAATTGGTTATTTCTTCATGTATAATGATCAACTCGATACTCCCTAGCCCCCAACAGCCTTTTTTTTCATAATACTTTAACCAGAGTGACGGGAGACCGGCATTTCAGAAAACGTGCTTATCTCGGCGAGAAAAAGCGATTTCGGCAATAAAATTTAAAACGCGTGTAAAACATAAACCAAACGATAAAAATTGGTTATTTCTTCATGTATAATGATCAACTCGATACTCCCTAGCCCCCAACAGCCTTTTTTTTCATAACACTTTAGCCAGAGTGACGGGAGAGCGGCATTTCAGAAAACGTGCTTATCTCGGCGAGAAAAAGCGATTTCAGCAATAAAATTTAAAACGCGTGTAAAACATAAACCAAACGATGAAATTGGTTATTTCTTCATGTATAATGATCAACTCGATACTCCCTAGCCCCCAACAGCCTTTTTTTCATAACACTTTAACCAGAGTGACGGGAGAGCGGCATTTTAGAAAACGTGCTTATCTCGGCGAGAAAAAGCGATTTCGGCAATAAAATTTAAAACGCGTGTAAAACATAAACCAAACGATGAAATTGGTTATTTCTTCATGTATAATGATCAACTCGATACTCCCTAGCCCCCAACAGCCTTTTTTTTCATAACACTTTAACCAGAGTGACGGGAGAGCGGCATTTCAGAAAACGTGCTTATCTCGGCGAGAAAAAGCGATTTTGGCAATAAAATTTAAAACGCGTGTAAAACATAAACCAAACGATGAAATTGGTTATTTCTTCATGTATAATGATCAACTCGATACTCCCTAGCCCCCAACAGCCTTTTTTTTCATAACACTTTAACCAGAGTGACGGGAGAGCGGCATTTCAGAAAACGTGCTTATCTCGGCGAGAAAAAGCGATTTCGGCAATAAAATTTAAAACGCGTGTAAAACATAAACCAAACGATGAAATTGGTTATTTCTTCATGTATAATGATCAACTCGATACTCCCTAGCCCCCAACAGCCTTTTTTTTCATAACACTTTAACCAGAGTGACGGGAGAGCGGCATTTCAGAAAACGTGCTTATCTCGGCGAGAAAAAGCGATTTCGGCAATAAAATTTAAAACGCGTGTAAAACATAAACCAAACGATGAAATTGGTTATTTCTTCATGTATAATGATCAACTCGATACTCCCTAGCCCCCAACAGCCTTTTTTTTCATAACACTTTAACCAGAGTGACGGGAGAGCGGCATTTCAGAAAACGTGCTTATCTCGGCGAGAAAAAGCGATTTCGGCAATAAAATTTAAAACGCGTGTAAAACATAAACCAAACGATGAAATTGGTTATTTCTTCATGTATAATGATCAACTCGATACTCCCTAGCCCCCAACAGCCTTTTTTTTCATAACACTTTAACCAGAGTGACGGGAGAGCGGCATTTCAGAAAACGTGCTTATCTCGGCGAGAACAAGCGATTTCGGCAATAAAATTTAAAACGCGTGTAAAACATAAACCAAACGATGAAATTGGTTATTTCTTCATGTATAATGATCAACTCGATACTCCCTACCTAGCCCCCAACAGCCTTTTTTTTCATAACACTTTAACCAGAGTGACGGGAGAGCGGCATTTCAGAAAACGTGCTTATCTCGGCGAGAAAAAGCGATTTCGGCAATAAAATTTAAAACGCGTGTAAAACATAAACCAAACGATGAAATTGGTTATTTCTTCATGTATAATGATCAACTCGATACTCCCTAGCCCCCAACAGCCTTTTTTTTCATAACACTTTAACCAGAGTGACGGGAGAGCGGCATTTCAGAAAACGTGCTTATCTCGGCGAGAAAAAGCGATTTCGGCAATAAAATTTAAAACGCGTGTAAAACATAAACCAAACGATGAAATTGGTTATTTCTTCATGTATAATGATCAACTCGATACTCCCTAGCCCCCAACAGCCTTTTTTTTCATAACACTTTAACCAGAGTGACGGGAGAGCGGCATTTCAGAAAACGTGCTTATCTCGGCGAGAAAAAGCGATTTCGGCAATAAAATTTAAAACGCGTGTAAAACATAAACCAAACGATGAAATTGGTTATTTCTTCATGTATAATGATCAACTCGATACTCCCTAGCCCCCAACAGCCTTTTTTTTCATAACACTTTAACCAGAGTGACGGGAGAGCGGCATTTCAGAAAACGTGCTTATCTCGGCGAGAACAAGCGATTTCGGCAATAAAATTTAAAACGCGTGTAAAACATAAACCAAACGATGAAATTGGTTATTTCTTCATGTATAATGATCAACTCGATACTCCCTAGCCCCCAACAGCCTTTTTTTTCACAACACTTTAACCAGAGTGACGGGAGAGCGGCATTTCAGAAAACGTGCTTATCTCGGCGAGAAAAAGCGATTTCGGCAATAAAATTTAAAACGCGTGTAAAACATAAACCAAACGATGAAATTGGTTATTTCTTCATGTATAATGATCAACTCGATACTCCCTAGCCCCCAACAGCCTTTTTTTTCATAACACTTTAACCAGAGTGACGGGAGAGCGGCATTTCAGAAAACGTGCTTATCTCGGCGAGAAAAAGCGATTTCGGCAATAAAATTTAAAACGCGTGTAAAACATAAACCAAACGATGAAATTGGTTATTTCTTCATGTATAATGATCAACTCGATACTCCCTAGCCCCCAACAGCCTTTTTTTTCATAACACTTTAACCAGAGTGACGGGAGAGCGGCATTTCAGAAAACGTGCTTATCTCGGCGAGAAAAAGCGATTTCGGCAATAAAATTTAAAACGCGTGTAAAACATAAACCAAACGATGAAATTGGTTATTTCTTCATGTATAATGATCAACTCGATACTCCCTAGCCCCCAACAGCCTTTTTTTTTATAACACTTTAACCAGAGTGACGGGAGAGCGGCATTTCAGAAAACGTGCTTATCTCGGCGAGAAAAAGCGATTTCGGCAATAAAATTTAAAACGCGTGTAAAACATAAACCAAACGATGAAATTGGTTATTTCTTCATGTATAATGATCAACTCGATACTCCCTAGCCCCCAACAGCCTTTTTTTTCATAACACTTTAACCAGAGTGACGGGAGAGCGGCATTTCAGAAAACGTGCTTATCTCGGCGAGAAAAAGCGATTTCGGCAATAAAATTTAAAACGCGTGTAAAACATAAACCAAACGATGAAATTGGTTATTTCTTCATGTATAATGATCAACTCGATACTCCCTAGCCCCCAACAGCCTTTTTTTTCATAACACTTTAACCAGAGTGACGGGAGAGCGGCATTTCAGAAAACGTGCTTATCTCGGCGAGAAAAAGCGATTTCGGCAATAAAATTTAAAACGCGTGTAAAACATAAACCAAACGATGAAATTGGTTATTTCTTCATGTATAATGATCAACTCGATACTCCCTAGCCCCCAACAGCCTTTTTTTTCAAAAAACTTTAACCGGAGTGACGGGAGAGCGGCATTTCAGAAAACGTGCTTATCTCGGCGAGAAAAAGCGATTTTGGCAATAAAATTTAAAACGCGTGTAAAACATAAACCAAACGATGAAATTGGTTATTTCTTCATGTATAATGATCAACTCGATACTCCCTAGCCCCCAACAGCCTTTTTTTTCATAACACTTTAACCAGAGTGACGGGAGAGCGGCATTTCAGAAAACGTGCTTATCTCGGCGAGAAAAAGCGATTTCGGCAATAAAATTTAAAACGCGTGTAAAACATAAACCAAACGATGAAATTGGTTATTTCTTCATGTATAATGATCAACTCGATACTCCCTAGCCCCCAACAGCCTTTTTTTTCATAACACTTTAACCAGAGTGACGGGAGAGCGGCATTTCAGAAAACGTGCTTATCTCGGCGAGAAAAAGCGATTTCGGCAATAAAATTTAAAACGCGTGTAAAACATAAACCAAACGATGAAATTGGTTATTTCTTCATGTATAATGATCAACTCGATACTCCCTAGCCCCCAACAGCCTTTTTTTTCATAACACTTTAACCAGAGTGACGGGAGAGCGGCATTTCAGAAAACGTGCTTATCTCGGCGAGAAAAAGCGATTTCGGCAATAAAATTTAAAACGCGTGTAAAACATAAACCAAACGATGAAATTGGTTATTTCTTCATGTATAATGATCAACTCGATATTCCCTAGCCCCCAACAGCCTTTTTTTTCATAACACTTTAACCAGAGTGACGGGAGAGCGGCATTTCAGAAAACGTGCTTATCTCGGCGAGAAAAAGCGATTTCGGCAATAAAATTTAAAACGCGTGTAAAACATAAACCAAACGATGAAATTGGTTATTTCTTCATGTATAATGATCAACTCGATACTCCCTAGCCCCCAACAGCCTTTTTTTTCATAACACTTTAACCAGAGTGACGGGAGAGCGGCATTTCAGAAAACGTGCTTATCTCGGCGAGAAAAAGCGATTTCGGCAATAAAATTTAAAACGCGTGTAAAACATAAACCAAACGATGAAATTGGTTATTTCTTCATGTATAATGATCAACTCGATACTCCCTAGCCCCCAACAGCCTTTTTTTTCACAACACTTTAACCAGAGTGACGGGAGAGCGGCATTTCAGAAAACGTGCTTATCTCGGCGAGAAAAAGTGATTTTGGCAATAAAATTTAAAACGCGTGTAAAACATAAACCAAACGATGAAATTGGTTATTTCTTCATGTATAATGATCAACTCGATACTCCCTAGCCCCCAACAGCCTTTTTTTTCATAACACTTTAACCAGAGTGACGGGAAAGCGGCATTTCAGAAAACGTGCTTATCTCGGCGAGAAAAAGCGATTTCGGCAATAAAATTTAAAACGCGTGTAAAACATAAACCAAACGATGAAATTGGTTATTTCTTCATGTATAATGATCAACTCGATACTCCCTAGCCCCCAACAGCCTTTTTTTTCATAACACTTTAACCAGAGTGACGGGAGAGCGGCATTTCAGAAAACGTGCTTATCTCGGCGAGAAAAAGCGATTTCGGCAATAAAATTTAAAACGCGTGTAAAACATAAACCAAACGATGAAATTGGTTATTTCTTCATGTATAATGATCAACTCGATACTCCCTAGCCCCCAACAGCCTTTTTTTTCATAATACTTTAACCAGAGTGACGGGAGACCGGCATTTCAGAAAACGTGCTTATCTCGGCGAGAAAAAGCGATTTCGGCAATAAAATTTAAAACGCGTGTAAAACATAAACCAAACGATGAAATTGGTTATTTCTTCATGTATAATGATCAACTCGATACTCCCTAGCCCCCAACAGCCTTTTTTTTCATAACACTTTAACCAGAGTGACGGGAGAGCGGCATTTCAGAAAACGTGCTTTTATCTCGGCGAGAAAAAGCGATTTCGGCAATAAAATTTAAAACGCGTGTAAAACATAAACCAAACGATGAAATTGGTTATTTCTTCATGTATAATGATCAACTCGATACTCCCTAGCCCCCAACAGCCTTTTTTTTCATAATACTTTAACCAGAGTGACGGGAGACCGGCATTTCAGAAAACGTGCTTATCTCGGCGAGAAAAAGCGATTTCGGCAATAAAATTTAAAACGCGTGTAAAACATAAACCAAACGATAAAATTGGTTATTTCTTCATGTATAATGATCAACTCGATACTCCCTAGCCCCCAACAGCCTTTTTTTTCATAACACTTTAGCCAGAGTGACGGGAGAGCGGCATTTCAGAAAACGTGCTTATCTCGGCGAGAAAAAGCGATTTCAGCAATAAAATTTAAAACGCGTGTAAAACATAAACCAAACGATGAAATTGGTTATTTCTTCATGTATAATGATCAACTCGATACTCCCTAGCCCCCAACAGCCTTTTTTTTCATAACACTTTAACCAGAGTGACGGGAGAGCGGCATTTCAGAAAACGTGCTTATCTCGGCGAGAAAAAGCGATTTCGGCAATAAAATTTAAAACGCGTGTAAAACATAAACCAAACGATGAAATTGGTTATTTCTTCATGTATAATGATCAACTCGATACTCCCTAGCCCCCAACAGCCTTTTTTTTCATAACACTTTAACCAGAGTGACGGGAGAGCGGCATTTCAGAAAACGTGCTTATCTCGGCGAGAAAAAGCGATTTTGGCAATAAAATTTAAAACGCGTGTAAAACATAAACCAAACGATGAAATTGGTTATTTCTTCATGTATAATGATCAACTCGATACTCCCTAGCCCCCAACAGCCTTTTTTTTCATAACACTTTAACCAGAGTGACGGGAGAGCGGCATTTCAGAAAACGTGCTTATCTCGGCGAGAAAAAGCGATTTCGGCAATAAAATTTAAAACGCGTGTAAAACATAAACCAAACGATGAAATTGGTTATTTCTTCATGTATAATGATCAACTCGATACTCCCTAGCCCCCAACAGCCTTTTTTTTCATAACACTTTAACCAGAGTGACGGGAGAGCGGCATTTCAGAAAACGTGCTTATCTCGGCGAGAAAAAGCGATTTCGGCAATAAAATTTAAAACGCGTGTAAAACATAAACCAAACGATGAAATTGGTTATTTCTTCATGTATAATGATCAACTCGATACTCCCTAGCCCCCAACAGCCTTTTTTTTCATAACACTTTAACCAGAGTGACGGGAGAGCGGCATTTCAGAAAACGTGCTTATCTCGGCGAGAAAAAGCGATTTCGGCAATAAAATTTAAAACGCGTGTAAAACATAAACCAAACGATGAAATTGGTTATTTCTTCATGTATAATGATCAACTCGATATTCCCTAGCCCCCAACAGCCTTTTTTTTCATAACACTTTAACCAGAGTGACGGGAGAGCGGCATTTCAGAAAACGTGCTTATCTCGGCGAGAAAAAGCGATTTCGGCAATAAAATTTAAAACGCGTGTAAAACATAAACCAAACGATGAAATTGGTTATTTCTTCATGTATAATGATCAACTCGATACTCCCTAGCCCCCAACAGCCTTTTTTTTCATAACACTTTAACCAGAGTGACGGGAGAGCGGCATTTCAGAAAACGTGCTTATCTCGGCGAGAAAAAGCGATTTCGGCAATAAAATTTAAAACGCGTGTAAAACATAAACCAAACGATGAAATTGGTTATTTCTTCATGTATAATGATCAACTCGATACTCCCTAGCCCCCAACAGCCTTTTTTTTCACAACACTTTAACCAGAGTGACGGGAGAGCGGCATTTCAGAAAACGTGCTTATCTCGGCGAGAAAAAGTGATTTTGGCAATAAAATTTAAAACGCGTGTAAAACATAAACCAAACGATGAAATTGGTTATTTCTTCATGTATAATGATCAACTCGATACTCCCTAGCCCCCAACAGCCTTTTTTTTCATAACACTTTAACCAGAGTGACGGGAAAGCGGCATTTCAGAAAACGTGCTTATCTCGGCGAGAAAAAGCGATTTCGGCAATAAAATTTAAAACGCGTGTAAAACATAAACCAAACGATGAAATTGGTTATTTCTTCATGTATAATGATCAACTCGATACTCCCTAGCCCCCAACAGCCTTTTTTTTCATAACACTTTAACCAGAGTGACGGGAGAGCGGCATTTCAGAAAACGTGCTTATCTCGGCGAGAAAAAGCGATTTCGGCAATAAAATTTAAAACGCGTGTAAAACATAAACCAAACGATGAAATTGGTTATTTCTTCATGTATAATGATCAACTCGATACTCCCTAGCCCCCAACAGCCTTTTTTTTCATAATACTTTAACCAGAGTGACGGGAGACCGGCATTTCAGAAAACGTGCTTATCTCGGCGAGAAAAAGCGATTTCGGCAATAAAATTTAAAACGCGTGTAAAACATAAACCAAACGATGAAATTGGTTATTTCTTCATGTATAATGATCAACTCGATACTCCCTAGCCCCCAACAGCCTTTTTTTTCATAACACTTTAACCAGAGTGACGGGAGAGCGGCATTTCAGAAAACGTGCTTATCTCGGCGAGAAAAAGCGATTTCGGCAATAAAATTTAAAACGCGTGTAAAACATAAACCAAACGATGAAATTGGTTATTTCTTCATGTATAATGATCAACTCGATACTCCCTAGCCCCCAACAGCCTTTTTTTTTCATAATACTTTAACCAGAGTGACGGGAGACCGGCATTTCAGAAAACGTGCTTATCTCGGCGAGAAAAAGCGATTTCGGCAATAAAATTTAAAACGCGTGTAAAACATAAACCAAACGATAAAAATTGGTTATTTCTTCATGTATAATGATCAACTCGATACTCCCTAGCCCCCAACAGCCTTTTTTTTCATAACACTTTAGCCAGAGTGACGGGAGAGCGGCATTTCAGAAAACGTGCTTATCTCGGCGAGAAAAAGCGATTTCAGCAATAAAATTTAAAACGCGTGTAAAACATAAACCAAACGATGAAATTGGTTATTTCTTCATGTATAATGATCAACTCGATACTCCCTAGCCCCCAACAGCCTTTTTTTTCATAACACTTTAACCAGAGTGACGGGAGAGCGGCATTTCAGAAAACGTGCTTATCTCGGCGAGAAAAAGCGATTTCGGCAATAACATTTAAAACGCGTGTAAAACATAAACCAAACGATGAAATTGGTTATTTCTTCATGTATAATGATCAACTCGATACTCCCTAGCCCCCAACAGCCTTTTTTTTCATAACACTTTAACCAGAGTGACGGGAGAGCGGCATTTCAGAAAACGTGCTTATCTCGGCGAGAAAAAGCGATTTCGGCAATAAAATTTAAAACGCGTGTAAAACATAAACCAAACGATGAAATTGGTTATTTCTTCATGTATAATGATCAACTCGATACTCCCTAGCCCCCAACAGCCTTTTTTTTCATAACACTTTAACCAGAGTGACGGGAGAGCGGCATTTCAGAAAACGTGCTTATCTCGGCGAGAAAAAGCGATTTCGGCAATAAAATTTAAAACGCGTGTAAAACATAAACCAAACGATGAAATTGGTTATTTCTTCATGTATAATGATCAACTCGATACTCCCTAGCCCCCAACAGCCTTTTTTTTCACAACACTTTAACCAGAGTGACGGGAGAGCGGCATTTCAGAAAACGTGCTTATCTCGGCGAGAAAAAGCGATTTCGGCAATAAAATTTAAAACGCGTGTAAAACATAAACCAAACGATGAAATTGGTTATTTCTTCATGTATAATGATCAACTCGATACTCCCTAGCCCCCAACAGCCTTTTTTTTCATAACACTTTAACCAGAGTGACGGGAAAGCGGCATTTCAGAAAACGTGCTTATCTCGGCGAGAAAAAGCGATTTCGGCAATAAAATTTAAAACGCGTGTAAAACATAAACCAAACGATGAAATTGGTTATTTCTTCATGTATAATGATCAACTCGATACTCCCTAGCCCCCAACAGCCTTTTTTTTCATAACACTTTAACCAGAGTGACGGGAGAGCGGCATTTCAGAAAACGTGCTTATCTCGGCGAGAAAAAGCGATTTCGGCAATAAAATTTAAAACGCGTGTAAAACATAAACCAAACGATGAAATTGGTTATTTCTTCATGTATAATGATCAACTCGATACTCCCTAGCCCCCAACAGCCTTTTTTTTCATAACACTTTAACCAGAGTGACGGGAGAGCGGCATTTCAGAAAACGTGCTTATCTCGGCGAGAAAAAGCGATTTCGGCAATAAAATTTAAAACGCGTGTAAAACATAAACCAAACGATGAAATTGGTTATTTCTTCATGTATAATGATCAACTCGATACTCCCTAGCCCCCAACAGCCTTTTTTTTCATAACACTTTAACCAGAGTGACGGGAGAGCGGCATTTCAGAAAACGTGCTTATCTCGGCGAGAAAAAGCGATTTCGGCAATAAAATTTAAAACGCGTGTAAAACATAAACCAAACGATGAAATTGGTTATTTCTTCATGTATAATGATCAACTCGATACTCCCTAGCCCCCAACAGCCTTTTTTTTCATAACACTTTAACCAGAGTGACGGGAGAGCGGCATTTCAGAAAACGTGCTTATCTCGGCGAGAAAAAGCGATTTCGGCAATAAAATTTAAAACGCGTGTAAAACATAAACCAAACGATGAAATTGGTTATTTCTTCATGTATAATGATCAACTCGATACTCCCTAGCCCCCAACAGCCTTTTTTTTTATAACACTTTAACCAGAGTGACGGGAGAGCGGCATTTCAGAAAACGTGCTTATCTCGGCGAGAAAAAGCGATTTCGGCAATAAAATTTAAAACGCGTGTAAAACATAAACCAAACGATGAAATTGGTTATTTCTTCATGTATAATGATCAACTCGATACTCCCTAGCCCCCAACAGCCTTTTTTTTCATAACACTTTAACCAGAGTGACGGGAGAGCGGCATTTCAGAAAACGTGCTTATCTCGGCGAGAAAAAGCGATTTCGGCAATAAAATTTAAAACGCGTGTAAAACATAAACCAAACGATGAAATTGGTTATTTCTTCATGTATAATGATCAACTCGATACTCCCTAGCCCCCAACAGCCTTTTTTTTCATAACACTTTAACCAGAGTGACGGGAGAGCGGCATTTCAGAAAACGTGCTTATCTCGGCGAGAAAAAGCGATTTCGGCAATAAAATTTAAAACGCGTGTAAAACATAAACCAAACGATGAAATTGGTTATTTCTTCATGTATAATGATCAACTCGATACTCCCTAGCCCCCAACGGCCTTTTTTTTCATAACACTTTAACCAGAGTGACGGGAGAGCGGCATTTCAGAAAACGTGCTTATCTCGGCGAGAAAAAGCGATTTCGGCAATAAAATTTAAAACGCGTGTAAAACATAAACCAAACGATGAAATTGGTTATTTCTTCATGTATAATGATCAACTCGATACTCCCTAGCCCCCAACAGCCTTTTTTTTCATAACACTTTAACCAGAGTGACGGGAGAGCGGCATTTCAGAAAACGTGCTTATCTCGGCGAGAAAAAGCGATTTCGGCAATAAAATTTAAAACGCGTGTAAAACATAAACCAAACGATGAAATTGGTTATTTCTTCATGTATAATGATCAACTCGATACTCCCTAGCCCCCAACAGCCTTTTTTTTTATAACACTTTAACCAGAGTGACGGGAGAGCGGCATTTCAGAAAACGTGCTTATCTCGGCGAGAAAAAGCGATTTCGGCAATAAAATTTAAAACGCGTGTAAAACATAAACCAAACGATGAAATTGGTTATTTCTTCATGTATAATAATCAACTCGATACTCCCTAGCCCCCAACAGCCTTTTTTTTCATAACACTTTAACCAGAGTGACGGGAGAGCGGCATTTCAGAAAACGTGCTTATCTCGGCGAGAAAAAGCGATTTCGGCAATAAAATTTAAAACGCGTGTAAAACATAAACCAAACGATGAAATTGGTTATTTCTTCATATATAATGATCAACTCGATACTCCCTAGCCCCCAACAGCCTTTTTTTTCATAACACTTTAACCAGAGTGACGGGAGAGCGGCATTTCAGAAAACGTGCTTATCTCGGCGAGAAAAAGCGATTTCGGCAATAAAATTTAAAACGCGTGTAAAACATAAACCAAACGATGAAATTGGTTATTTCTTCATGTATAATGATCAACTCGATACTCCCTAGCCCCCAACAGCCTTTTTTTTCATAACACTTTAACCAGAGTGACGGGAGGGCGGCATTTCAGAAAACGTGCTTATCTCGGCGAGAAAAAGCGATTTCGGCAATAAAATTTAAAACGCGTGTAAAACATAAACCAAACGATGAAATTGGTTATTTCTTCATGTATAATGATCAACTCGATACTCCCTAGCCCACAACAGCCTTTTTTTTCATAACACTTTAACCAGAGTGACGGGAGAGCGGCATTTCAGAAAACGTGCTTATCTCGGCGAGAAAAAGCGATTTCGGCAATAAAATTTAAAACGCGTGTAAAACATAAACCAAACGATGAAATTGGTTATTTCTTCATGTATAATGATCAACTCGATACTCCCTAGCCCCCAACAGCCTTTTTTTTCATAACACTTTAACCAGAGTGACGGGAGAGCGGCATTTCAGAAAACGTGCTTATCTCGGCGAGAAAAAGCGATTTCGGCAATAAAATTTAAAACGCGTGTAAAACATAAACCAAACGATGAAATTGGTTATTTCTTCATGTATAATGATCAACTCGATACTCCCTAGCCCCCAACAGCCTTTTTTTTCATAACACTTTAACCAGAGTGACGGGAGAGCGGCATTTCAGAAAACGTGCTTATCTCGGCGAGAAAAAGCGATTTCGGCAATAAAATTTAAAACGCGTGTAAAACATAAACCAAACGATGAAATTGGTTATTTCTTCATGTATAATGATCAACTCGATACTCCCTAGCCCCCAACAGCCTTTTTTTCATAACACTTTAACCAGAGTGACGGGAGAGCGGCATTTCAGAAAACGTGCTTATCTCGGCGAGAAAAAGCGATTTCGGCAATAAAATTTAAAACGCGTGTAAAACATAAACCAAACGATGAAATTGGTTATTTCTTCATGTATAATGATCAACTCGATACTCCCTAGCCCCCAACAGCCTTTTTTTCATAACACTTTAACCAGAGTGACGGGAGAGCGGCATTTCAGAAAACGTGCTTATCTCGGCGAGAAAAAGCGATTTCGGCAATAAAATTTAAAACGCGTGTAAAACATAAACCAAACGATGAAATTGGTTATTTCTTCATGTATAATGATCAACTCGATACTCCCTAGCCCCCAACAGCCTTTTTTTTCATAACACTTTAACCAGAGTGACGGGAGAGCGGCATTTCAGAAAACGTGCTTATCTCGGCGAGAAAAAGCGATTTCGGCAATAAAATTTAAAACGCGTGTAAAACATAAACCAAACGATGAAATTGGTTATTTCTTCATGTATAATGATCAACTCGATACTCCCTAGCCCCCAACAGCCTTTTTTTTCATAACACTTTAACCAGAGTGACGGGAGAGCGGCATTTCAGAAAACGTGCTTATCTCGGCGAGAAAAAGCGATTTCGGCAATAAAATTTAAAACGCGTGTAAAACATAAACCAAACGATGAAATTGGTTATTTCTTCATGTATAATGATCAACTCGATACTCCCTAGCCCCCAACAGCCTTTTTTTTCATAACACTTTAACCAGAGTGACGGGAGAGCGGCATTTCAGAAAACGTGCTTATCTCGGCGAGAAAAAGCGATTTCGGCAATAAAATTTAAAACGCGTGTAAAACATAAACCAAACGATGAAATTGGTTATTTCTTCATGTATAATGATCAACTCGATACTCCCTAGCCCCCAACAGCCTTTTTTTTCATAACACTTTAACCAGAGTGACGGGAGAGCGGCATTTCAGAAAACGTGCTTATCTCGGCGAGAAAAAGCGATTTCGGCAATAAAATTTAAAACGCGTGTAAAACATAAACCAAACGATGAAATTGGTTATTTCTTCATGTATAATGATCAACTCGATACTCCCTAGCCCCCAACAGCCTTTTTTTTCATAACACTTTAACCAGAGTGACGGGAGAGCGGCATTTCAGAAAACGTGCTTATCTCGGCGAGAAAAAGCGATTTCGGCAATAAAATTTAAAACGCGTGTAAAACATAAACCAAACGATGAAATTGGTTATTTCTTCATGTATAATGATCAACTCGATACTCCCTAGCCCCCAACAGCCTTTTTTTTCATAACACTTTAACCAGAGTGACGGGAGAGCGGCATTTCAGAAAACGTGCTTATCTCGGCGAGAAAAAGCGATTTCGGCAATAAAATTTAAAACGCGTGTAAAACATAAACCAAACGATGAAATTGGTTATTTCTTCATGTATAATGATCAACTCGATACTCCCTAGCCCACAACAGCCTTTTTTTTCATAACACTTTAACCAGAGTGACGGGAGAGCGGCATTTCAGAAAACGTGCTTATCTCGGCGAGAAAAAGCGATTTCGGCAATAAAATTTAAAACGCGTGTAAAACATAAACCAAACGATGAAATTGGTTATTTCTTCATGTATAATGATCAACTCGATACTCCCTAGCCCCCAACAGCCTTTTTTTTCATAACACTTTAACCAGAGTGACGGGAGAGCGGCATTTCAGAAAACGTGCTTATCTCGGCGAGAAAAAGCGATTTCGGCAATAAAATTTAAAACGCGTGTAAAACATAAACCAAACGATGAAATTGGTTATTTCTTCATGTATAATGATCAACTCGATACTCCCTAGCCCCCAACAGCCTTTTTTTTCATAACACTTTAACCAGAGTGACGGGAGAGCGGCATTTCAGAAAACTTGCTTATCTCGGCGAGAAAAAGCGATTTCGGCAATAGAATTTAAAACGCGTGTAAAACATAAACCAAACGATGAAATTGGTTTTTTCTTCATGTATAATGATCAACTCGATACTCCCTAGCCCCCAACAGCCTTTTTTTTCATAACACTTTAACCAGAGTGACGGGAGAGCGGCATTTCAGAAAACGTGCTTATCTCGGCGAGAAAAAGCGATTTCGGCAATAAAATTTAAAACGCGTGTAAAACATAAACCAAACGATGAAATTGGTTATTTCTTCATGTATAATGATCAACTCGATACTCCCTAGCCCCCAACAGCCTTTTTTTTCATAACACTTTAACCACAGTGACGGGAGAGCGGCATTTCAGAAAACGTGCTTATCTCGGCGAGAAAAAGCGATTTCGGCAATAAAATTTAAAACGCGTGTAAAACATAAACCAAACGATGAAATTGGTTATTTCTTCATGTATAATGATCAACTCGATACTCCCTAGCCCCCAACAGCCTTTTTTTTCACAACACTTTAACCAGAGTGACGGGAGAGCGGCATTTCAGAAAACGTGCTTATCTCGGCGAGAAAAAGCGATTTCGGCAATAAAATTTAAAACGCGTGTAAAACATAAACCAAACGATGAAATTGGTTATTTCTTCATGTATAATGATCAACTCGATACTCCCTAGCCCCCAACAGCCTTTTTTTTCATAACACTTTAACCAGAGTGACGGGAAAGCGGCATTTCAGAAAACGTGCTTATCTCGGCGAGAAAAAGCGATTTCGGCAATAAAATTTAAAACGCGTGTAAAACATAAACCAAACGATGAAATTGGTTATTTCTTCATGTATAATGATCAACTCGATACTCCCTAGCCCCCAACAGCCTTTTTTTTCATAACACTTTAACCAGAGTGACGGGAGATCGGCATTTCAGAAAACGTGCTTATCTCGGCGAGAAAAAGCGATTTCGGCAATAAAATTTAAAACGCGTGTAAAACATAAACCAAACGATGAAATTGGTTATTTCTTCATGTATAATGATCAACTCGATACTCCCTAGCCCCCAACAGCCTTTTTTTTCATAACACTTTAACCAGAGTGACGGGAGAGCGGCATTTCAGAAAACGTGCTTATCTCGGCGAGAAAAAGCGATTTCGGCAATAAAATTTAAAATGCGTGTAAAACATAAACCAAACAATGAAATTGGTTATTTCTTCATGTATAATAATCAACTCGATACTCCCTAGCCCCCAACAGCCTTTTTTTCCATAACACTTTAACCAGAGTGACGGGAGAGCGGCATTTCAGAAAACGTGCTTATTTCGGCGAGAAAAAGCGATTTCGGCAATAAAATTTAAAACGCGTGTAAAACATAAACCAAACGATGAAATTGGTTATTTCTTATTGTATAATGATCAACTCGATACTCCCTAGCCCCTAACAGCCTTTTTTTTCATAACACTTTAACCAGAGTGACGGGAGAGCGGCATTTCAGAAAACGTGCTTATCTCGGCGAGAAAAAGCGATTTCGGCAATAAAATTTAAAACGCGTGTAAAACATAAACCAAACGATGAAATTGGTTATTTCTTCATGTATAATGATCAACTCGATACTCCCTAGCCCCCAACAGCCTTTTTTTTCATAACACTTTAACCAGAGTGACGGGAGAGCGGCATTTCAGAAAACGTGCTTATCTCGGCGAGAAAAAGCGATTTCGGCAATAAAATTT
Organism: Syngnathus leptorhynchus; assembly: GCF_054491065.1. Taxonomy (NCBI): domain Eukaryota; kingdom Metazoa; phylum Chordata; class Actinopteri; order Syngnathiformes; family Syngnathidae; genus Syngnathus; species Syngnathus leptorhynchus. Next base: position 20,968 of record NW_028232069.1, read on the forward strand.
AAAACGCGTGTAAAACATAAACCAAACGATGAAATTGGTTATTTCTTCATGTATAATGATCAACTCGATACTCCCTAGCCCCCAACAGCCTTTTTTTTCATAACACTTTAACCAGAGTGACGGGAGAGCGGCATTTCAGAAAACGTGCTTATCTCGGCGAGAAAAAGCGATTTCGGCAATAAAATTTAAAACGCGTGTAAAACATAAACCAAACGATGAAATTGGTTATTTCTTCATGTATAATGATCAACTCGATACTCCCTAGCCCCCAACAGCCTTTTTTTTCATAACACTTTAACCAGAGTGACGGGAGAGCGGCATTTCAGAAAACGTGCTTATCTCGGCGAGAAAAAGCGATTTCGGCAATAAAATTTAAAACGCGTGTAAAACATAAACCAAACGATGAAATTGGTTATTTCTTCATGTATAATGATCAACTCGATACTCCCTAGCCCCCAACAGCGTTTTTTTTCATAACACTTTAACCAGAGTGACGGGAGAGCGGCATTTCAGAAAACATGCTTATCTCGGCGAGAAAAAGCGATTTCGGCAATAAAATTTAAAACGCGTGTAAAACATAAACCAAACGATGAAATTGGTTATTTCTTCATGTATAATGATCAACTCGATACTCCCTAGCCCCCAACAGCCTTTTTTTTCATAACACTTTAACCAGAGTGACGGGAGAGCGGCATTTCAGAAAACGTGCTTATCTCGGCGAGAAAAAGCGATTTCGGCAATAAAATTTAAAACGCGTGTAAAACATAAACCAAACGATGAAATTGGTTATTTCTTCATGTATAATGATCAACTCGATACTCCCTAGCCCCCAACAGCCTTTTTTTTCATAACACTTTAACCAGAGTGACGGGAGAGCGGCATTTCAGAAAACGTGCTTATCTCGGCGAGAAAAAGCGATTTCGGCAATAAAATTTAAAACGCGTGTAAAACATAAACCAAACGATGAAATTAGTTATTTCTTCATGTATAATGATCAACTCGATACTCCCTAGCCCCCAACAGCCTTTTTTTTCATAACACTTTAACCAGAGTGACGGGAGAGTGGCATTTCAGAAAACGTGCTTATCTCGGCGAGAAAAAGCGATTTCGGCAATAAAATTTAAAACGCGTGTAAAACATAAACCAAACGATGAAATTGGTTATTTCTTCATGTATAATGATCAACTCAATACTCCCTAGCCCCCAACAGTCTTTTTTTTCATAACACTTTAACCAGAGTGACGGGAGAGCGGCATTTCAGAAAACGTGCTTATCTCGGCGAGAAAAAGCGATTTCGGCAATAAAATTTAAAACGCGTGTAAAACATAAACCAAACGATGAAATTGGTTATTTCTTCATGTATAATGATCAACTCGATACTCCCTAGCCCCCAACAGCCTTTTTTTTCACAACACTTTAACCAGAGTGACGGGAGAGCGGCATTTCAGAAAACGTGCTTATCTCGGCGAGAAAAAGCGATTTCGGCAATAAAATTTAAAACGCGTGTAAAACATAAACCAAACGATGAAATTGGTTATTTCTTCATGTATAATGATCAACTCGAAACTCCCTAGCCCCCAACAGCCTTTTTTTTCATAACACTTTAACCAGAGTGACGGGAGAGCGGCATTTCAGAAAACGTGCTTATCGGCGAGAAAAAGCGATTTCGGCAATAAAATTTAAAACGCGTGTAAAACATAAACCAAACGATGAAATGGGTTATTTCTTCATGTATAATGATCAACTCGATACTCCCTAGCCCCCAACAGCCTTTTTTTTCATAACACTTTAACCAGAGTGACGGGAGAGCGGCATTTCAGAAAACGTGCTTATCTCGGCGAGAAAAAGCGATTTCGGCAATAAAATTTAAAACGCGTGTAAAACATAAACCAAACGATGAAATTGGTTATTTCTTCATGTATAATGATCAACTCGATACTCCCTAGCCCCCAACAGCCTTTTTTTTCATAACACTTTAACCAGAGTGACGGGAGAGCGGCATTTCAGAAAACGTGCTTATCTCGGCGAGAAAAAGCGATTTCGGCAATAAAATTTAAAACGCGTGTAAAACATAAACCAAACGATGAAATTGGTTATTTCTTCATGTATAATGATCAACTCGATACTCCCTAGCCCCCAACAGCCTTTTTTTTCATAACACTTTAACCAGAGTGACGGGAGAGCGGCATTTCAGAAAACGTGCTTATCTCGGCGAGAAAAAGCGATTTCGGCAATAAAATTTAAAACGCGTGTAAAACATCAACCAAACGATGAAATTGGTTATTTCTTCATGTATAATGATCAACTCGATACTCCCTAGCCCCCAACAGCCTTTTTTTTCATAACACTTTAACCAGAGTGACGGGAGAGCGGCATTTCAGAAAACGTGCTTATCTCGGCGAGAAAAAGCGATTTCGGCAATAAAATTTAAAACGCGTGTAAAACATAAACCAAACGATGAAATTGGTTATTTCTTCATGTATAATGATCAACTCGATACTCCCTAGCCCCCAACAGCCTTTTTTTTCATAACACTTTAACCAGAGTGACGGGAGAGCGGCATTTCAGAAAACGTGCTTATCTCGGCGAGAAAAAGCGATTTCGGCAATAAAATTTAAAACGCGTGTAAAACATAAACCAAACGATGAAATTGGTTATTTCTTCATGTATAATGATCAACTCGATACTCCCTAGCCCCCAACAGCCTTTTTTTCATAACACTTTAACCAGAGTGACGGGAGAGCGGCATTTCAGAAAACGTGCTTATCTCGGCGAGAAAAAGCGATTTCGGCAATAAAATTTAAAACGCGTGTAAAACATAAACCAAACGATGAAATTGGTTATTTCTTCATGTATAATGATCAACTCGATACTCCCTAGCCCCCAACAGCCTTTTTTTTCATAATACTTTAACCAGAGTGACGGGAGACCGGCATTTCAGAAAACGTGCTTATCTCGGCGAGAAAAAGCGATTTCGGCAATAAAATTTAAAACGCGTGTAAAACATAAACCAAACGATGAAATTGGTTATTTCTTCATGTATAATGATCAACTCGATACTCCCTAGCCCCCAACAGCCTTTTTTTTCATAACACTTTAGCCAGAGTGACGGGAGAGCGGCATTTCAGAAAACGTGCTTATCTCGGCGAGAAAAAGCGATTTCAGCAATAAAATTTAAAACGCGTGTAAAACATAAACCAAACGATGAAATTGGTTATTTCTTCATGTATAATGATCAACTCGATACTCCCTAGCCCCCAACAGCCTTTTTTTTCATAACACTTTAACCAGAGTGACGGGAGAGCGGCATTTCAGAAAACGTGCTTATCTCGGCGAGAAAAAGCGATTTCGGCAATAAAATTTAAAACGCGTGTAAAACATAAACCAAACGATGAAATTGGTTATTTCTTCATGTATAATGATCAACTCGATACTCCCTAGCCCCCAACAGCCTTTTTTTTCATAACACTTTAACCAGAGTGACGGGAGAGCGGCATTTCAGAAAACGTGCTTATCTCGGCGAGAAAAAGCGATTTCGGCAATAAAATTTAAAACGCGTGTAAAACATAAACCAAACGATGAAATTGGTTATTTCTTCATGTATAATGATCAACTCGATACTCCCTAGCCCCCAACAGCCTTTTTTTTCATAACACTTTAACCAGAGTGACGGGAGAGCGGCATTTCAGAAAACGTGCTTATCTCGGCGAGAACAAGCGATTTCGGCAATAAAATTTAAAACGCGTGTAAAACATAAACCAAACGATGAAATTGGTTATTTCTTCATGTATAATGATCAACTCGATACTCCCTAGCCCCCAACAGCCTTTTTTTTCATAACACTTTAACCAGAGTGACGGGAGAGCGGCATTTCAGAAAACATGCTTATCTCGGCGAGAAAAAGCGATTTCGGCAATAAAATTTAAAACGCGTGTAAAACATAAACCAAACGATGAAATTGGTTATTTCTTCATGTATAATGATCAACTCGATACTCCCTAGCCCCCAACAGCCTTTTTTTTCATAACACTTTAACCAGAGTGACGGGAGAGCGGCATTTCAGAAAACGTGCTTATCTCGGCGAGAAAAAGCGATTTCGGCAATAAAATTTAAAACGCGTGTAAAACATAAACCAAACGATGAAATTGGTTATTTCTTCATGTATAATGATCAACTCGATACTCCCTAGCCCCCAACAGCCTTTTTTTTCATAACACTTTAACCAGAGTGACGGGAGAGCGGCATTTCAGAAAACGTGCTTATCTCGGCGAGAAAAAGCGATTTCGGCAATAAAATTTAAAACGCGTGTAAAACATAAACCAAACGATGAAATTGGTTATTTCTTCATGTATAATGATCAACTCGATACTCCCTAGCCCCCAACAGCCTTTTTTTTTCATAACACTTTAACCAGAGTGACGGGAGAGCGGCATTTCAGAAAACGTGCTTATCTCGGCGAGAAAAAGCGATTTCGGCAATAAAATTTAAAACGCGTGTAAAACATAAACCAAACGATGAAATTGGTTATTTCTTCATGTATAATGATCAACTCGATACTCCCTAGCCCCCAACAGCGTTTTTTTTCATAACACTTTAACCAGAGTGACGGGAGAGCGGCATTTCAGAAAACATGCTTATCTCGGCGAGAAAAAGCGATTTCGGCAATAAAATTTAAAACGCGTGTAAAACATAAACCAAACGATGAAATTGGTTATTTCTTCATGTATAATGATCAACTCGATACTCCCTAGCCCCCAACAGCCTTTTTTTTCATAACACTTTAACCAGAGTGACGGGAGAGCGGCATTTCAGAAAACGTGCTTATCTCGGCGAGAAAAAGCGATTTCGGCAATAAAATTTAAAACGCGTGTAAAACATAAACCAAACGATGAAATTGGTTATTTCTTCATGTATAATGATCAACTCGATACTCCCTAGCCCCCAACAGCCTTTTTTTTCATAACACTTTAACCAGAGTGACGGGAGAGCGGCATTTCAGAAAACGTGCTTATCTCGGCGAGAAAAAGCGATTTCGGCAATAAAATTTAAAACGCGTGTAAAACATAAACCAAACGATGAAATTGGTTATTTCTTCATGTATAATGATCAACTCGATACTCCCTAGCCCCCAACAGCCTTTTTTTTCATAACACTTTAACCAGAGTGACGGGAGAGTGGCATTTCAGAAAACGTGCTTATCTCGGCGAGAAAAAGCGATTTCGGCAATAAAATTTAAAACGCGTGTAAAACATAAACCAAACGATGAAATTGGTTATTTCTTCATGTATAATGATCAACTCAATACTCCCTAGCCCCCAACAGCCTTTTTTTTCATAACACTTTAACCAGAGTGACGGGAGAGCGGCATTTCAGAAAACGTGCTTATCTCGGCGAGAAAAAGCGATTTCGGCAATAAAATTTAAAACGCGTGTAAAACATAAACCAAACGATGAAATTGGTTATTTCTTCATGTATAATGATCAACTCGATACTCCCTAGCCCCCAACAGCCTTTTTTTTCATAACACTTTAACCAGAGTGACGGGAGAGCGGCATTTCAGAAAACGTGCTTATCTCGGCGAGAAAAAGCGATTTCGGCAATAAAATTTAAAACGCGTGTAAAACATAAACCAAACGATGAAATTGGTTATTTCTTCATGTATAATGATCAACTCGATACTCCCTAGCCCCCAACAGCCTTTTTTTTCATAACACTTTAACCAGAGTGACGGGAGAGCGGCATTTCAGAAAACGTGCTTATCTCGGCGAGAACAAGCGATTTCGGCAATAAAATTTAAAACGCGTGTAAAACATAAACCAAACGATGAAATGGGTTATTTCTTCATGTATAATGATCAACTCGGTACTCCCTAGCCCCCAACAGCCTTTTTTTTCATAACACTTTAACCAGAGTGACGGGAGAGCGGCATTTCAGAAAACGTGCTTATCTCGGCGAGAAAAAGCGATTTCGGCAATAAAATTTAAAACGCGTGTAAAACATAAACCAAACGATGAAATTGGTTATTTCTTCATGTATAATGATCAACTCGATACTCCCTAGCCCCCAACAGCCTTTTTTTTCATAACACTTTAACCAGAGTGACGGGAGAGCGGCATTTCAGAAAACGTGCTTATCTCGGCGAGAAAAAGCGATTTCGGCAATAAAATTTAAAACGCGTGTAAAACATAAACCAAACGATGAAATTGGTTATTTCTTCATGTATAATGATCAACTCGATACTCCCTAGCCCCCAACAGCCTTTTTTTTCATAACACTTTAACCAGAGTGACGGGAGAGCGGCATTTCAGAAAACGTGCTTATCTCGGCGAGAAAAAGCGATTTCGGCAATAAAATTTAAAACGCGTGTAAAACATAAACCAAACGATGAAATTGGTTATTTCTTCATGTATAATGATCAACTCGATACTCCCTAGCCCCCAACAGCCTTTTTTTTTCATAACACTTTAACCAGAGTGACGGGAGAGCGGCATTTCAGAAAACGTGCTTATCTCGGCGAGAAAAAGCGATTTCGGCAATAAAATTTAAAACGCGTGTAAAACATAAACCAAACGATGAAATTGGTTATTTCTTCATGTATAATGATCAACTCGATACTCCCTAGCCCCCAACAGCGTTTTTTTTCATAACACTTTAACCAGAGTGACGGGAGAGCGGCATTTCAGAAAACATGCTTATCTCGGCGAGAAAAAGCGATTTCGGCAATAAAATTTAAAACGCGTGTAAAACATAAACCAAACGATGAAATTGGTTATTTCTTCATGTATAATGATCAACTCGATACTCCCTAGCCCCCAACAGCCTTTTTTTTCATAACACTTTAACCAGAGTGACGGGAGAGCGGCATTTCAGAAAACGTGCTTATCTCGGCGAGAAAAAGCGATTTCGGCAATAAAATTTAAAACGCGTGTAAAACATAAACCAAACGATGAAATTGGTTATTTCTTCATGTATAATGATCAACTCGATACTCCCTAGCCCCCAACAGCCTTTTTTTTCATAACACTTTAACCAGAGTGACGGGAGAGCGGCATTTCAGAAAACGTGCTTATCTCGGCGAGAAAAAGCGATTTCGGCAATAAAATTTAAAACGCGTGTAAAACATAAACCAAACGATGAAATTGGTTATTTCTTCATGTATAATGATCAACTCGATACTCCCTAGCCCCCAACAGCCTTTTTTTTCATAACACTTTAACCAGAGTGACGGGAGAGTGGCATTTCAGAAAACGTGCTTATCTCGGCGAGAAAAAGCGATTTCGGCAATAAAATTTAAAACGCGTGTAAAACATAAACCAAACGATGAAATTGGTTATTTCTTCATGTATAATGATCAACTCGATACTCCCTAGCCCCCAACAGTCTTTTTTTTCATAACACTTTAACCAGAGTGACGGGAGAGCGGCATTTCAGAAAACGTGCTTATCTCGGCGAGAAAAAGCGATTTCGGCAATAAAATTTAAAACGCGTGTAAAACATAAACCAAACGATGAAATTGGTTATTTCTTCATGTATAATGATCAACTCGATACTCCCTAGCCCCCAACAGCCTTTTTTTTCATAACACTTTAACCAGAGTGACGGGAGAGCGGCATTTCAGAAAACGTGCTTATCTCGGCGAGAAAAAGCGATTTCGGCAATAAAATTTAAAACGCGTGTAAAACATAAACCAAACGATGAAATTGGTTATTTCTTCATGTATAATGATCAACTCGATACTCCCTAGCCCCCAACAGCCTTTTTTTTCATAACACTTTAACCAGAGTGACGGGAGAGCGGCATTTCAGAAAACGTGCTTATCTCGGCGAGAAAAAGCGATTTCGGCAATAAAATTTAAAACGCGTGTAAAACATAAACCAAACGATGAAATTGGTTATTTCTTCATGTATAATGATCAACTCGATACTCCCTAGCCCCCAACAGCCTTTTTTTTCATAACACTTTAACCAGAGTGACGGAAGAGCGGCATTTCAGAAAACGTGCTTATCTCGGCGAGAAAAAGCGATTTCGGCAATAAAATTTAAAACGCGTGTAAAACATAAACCAAACGATGAAATTGGTTTTTTCTTCATGTATAATGATCAACTCGATACTCCCTAGCCCCCAACAGCCTTTTTTTTCATAACACTTTAACCAGAGTGACGGGAGAGCGGCATTTCAGAAAACGTGCTTATCTCGGCGAGAAAAAGCGATTTCGGCAATAAAATTTAAAACGCGTGTAAAACATAAACCAAACGATGAAATTGGTTATTTCTTCATGTATAATGATCAACTCGATACTCCCTAGCCCCCAACAGCCTTTTTTTTCATAACACTTTAACCACAGTGACGGGAGAGCGGCATTTCAGAAAACGTGCTTATCTCGGCGAGAAAAAGCGATTTCGGCAATAAAATTTAAAACGCGTGTAAAACATAAACCAAACGATGAAATTGGTTATTTCTTCATGTATAATGATCAACTCAATACTCCCTAGCCCCCAACAGCCTTTTTTTTCATAACACTTTAACCAGAGTGACGGGAGAGCGGCATTTCAGAAAACGTGCTTATCTCGGCGAGAAAAAGCGATTTCGGCAATAAAATTTAAAACGCGTGTAAAACATAAACCAAACGATGAAATTGGTTATTTCTTCATGTATAATGATCAACTCGATACTCCCTAGCCCCCAACAGCCTTTTTTTTCATAACACTTTAACCAGAGTGACGGGAGAGCGGCATTTCAGAAAACGTGCTTATCTCGGCGAGAAAAAGCGATTTCGGCAATAAAATTTAAAACGTGTGTAAAACATAAACCAAACGATGAAATTGGTTATTTCTTCATGTATAATGATCAACTCGATACTCTCTAGCCCCCAACAGCCTTTTTTTTCATAACACTTTAACCAGAGTGACGGGAGAGCGGCATTTCAGAAAACGTGCTTATCTCGGCGAGAAAAAGCGATTTCGGCAATAAAATTTAAAACGCGTGTAAAACATAAACCAAACGATGAAATTGGTTATTTCTTCATGTATAATGATCAACTCGATACTCCCTAGCCCCCAACAGCCTTTTTTTTCATAACACTTTAACCAGAGTGACGGGAGAGCGGCATTTCAGAAAACGTGCTTATCTCGGCGAGAAAAAGCGATTTCGGCAATAAAATTTAAAACGCGTGTAAAACATAAACCAAACGATGAAATTGGTTATTTCTTCATGTATAATGATCAACTCGATACTCCCTAGCCCCCAACAGCCTTTTTTTTTATAACACTTTAACCAGAGTGACGGGAGAGCGGCATTTCAGAAAACGTGCTTATCTCGGCGAGAAAAAGCGATTTCGGCAATAAAATTTAAAACGCGTGTAAAACATAAACCAAACGATGAAATTGGTTATTTCTTCATGTATAATGATCAACTCGATACTCCCTAGCCCCCAACAGCCTTTTTTTTCATAACACTTTAACCAGAGTGACGGGAGAGCGGCATTTCAGAAAACGTGCTTATCTCGGCGAGAAAAAGCGATTTCGGCAATAAAATTTAAAACGCGTGTAAAACATAAACCAAACGATGAAATTGGTTATTTCTTCATGTATAATGATCAACTCGATACTCCCTAGCCCCCAACAGCCTTTTTTTTCATAACACTTTAACCAGAGTGACGGGAGAGCGGCATTTCAGAAAACGTGCTTATCTCGGCGAGAAAAAGCGATTTCGGCAATAAAATTTAAAACGCGTGTAAAACATAAACCAAACGATGAAATTGGTTATTTCTTCATGTATAATGATCAACTCGATACTCCCTAGCCCCCAACAGCCTTTTTTTTCAAAAAACTTTAACCGGAGTGACGGGAGAGCGGCATTTCAGAAAACGTGCTTATCTCGGCGAGAAAAAGCGATTTTGGCAATAAAATTTAAAACACGTGTAAAACATAAACCAAACGATGAAATTGGTTATTTCTTCATGTATAATGATCAACTCGATACTCCCTAGCCCCCAACAGCCTTTTTTTTCACAACACTTTAACCAGAGTGACGGGAGAGCGGCATTTCAGAAAACGTGCTTATCTCGGCGAGAAAAAGCGATTTCGGCAATAAAATTTAAAACGCGTGTAAAACATAAACCAAACGATGAAATTGGTTATTTCTTCATGTATAATGATCAACTCGATACTCCCTAGCCCCCAACAGCCTTTTTTTTCATAACACTTTAACCAGAGTGACGGGAGAGCGGCATTTCAGAAAACGTGCTTATCTCGGCGAGAAAAAGCGATTTCGGCAATAAAATTTAAAACGCGTGTAAAACATAAACCAAACGATGAAATTGGTTATTTCTTCATGTATAATGATCAACTCGATACTCCCTAGCCCCCAACAGCCTTTTTTTCCATAACACTTTAACCAGAGTGACGGGAGAGCGGCATTTCAGAAAACGTGCTTATCTCGGCGAGAAAAAGCGATTTCGGCAATAAAATTTAAAACGCGTGTAAAACATAAACCAAACGATGAAATTGGTTATTTCTTCATGTATAATGATCAACTCGATACTCCCTAGCCCCCAACAGCCTTTTTTTCATAACACTTTAACCAGAGTGACGGGAGAGCGGCATTTCAGAAAACGTGCTTATCTCGGCGAGAAAAAGCGATTTCGGCAATAAAATTTAAAACGCGTGTAAAACATAAACCAAACGATGAAATTGGTTATTTCTTCATGTATAATGATCAACTCGATACTCCCTAGCCCCCAACAGCCTTTTTTTTCATAATACTTTAACCAGAGTGACGGGAGACCGGCATTTCAGAAAACGTGCTTATCTCGGCGAGAAAAAGCGATTTCGGCAATAAAATTTAAAACGCGTGTAAAACATAAACCAAACGATGAAATTGGTTATTTCTTCATGTATAATGATCAACTCGATACTCCCTAGCCCCCAACAGCCTTTTTTTTCATAACACTTTAGCCAGAGTGACGGGAGAGCGGCATTTCAGAAAACGTGCTTATCTCGGCGAGAAAAAGCGATTTCAGCAATAAAATTTAAAACGCGTGTAAAACATAAACCAAACGATGAAATTGGTTATTTCTTCATGTATAATGATCAACTCGATACTCCCTAGCCCCCAACAGCCTTTTTTTTCATAACACTTTAACCAGAGTGACGGGAGAGCGGCATTTCAGAAAACGTGCTTATCTCGGCGAGAAAAAGCGATTTCGGCAATAAAATTTAAAACGCGTGTAAAACATAAACCAAACGATGAAATTGGTTATTTCTTCATGTATAATGATCAACTCGATACTCCCTAGCCCCCAACAGCCTTTTTTTTCATAACACTTTAACCAGAGTGACGGGAGAGCGGCATTTCAGAAAACGTGCTTATCTCGGCGAGAAAAAGCGATTTCGGCAATAAAATTTAAAACGCGTGTAAAACATAAACCAAACGATGAAATGGGTTATTTCTTCATGTATAATGATCAACTCGATACTCCCTAGCCCCCAACAGCCTTTTTTTTCATAACACTTTAACCAGAGTGACGGGAGAGCGGCATTTCAGAAAACGTGCTTATCTCGGCGAGAAAAAGCGATTTCGGCAATAAAATTTAAAACGCGTGTAAAACATAAACCAAACGATGAAATTGGTTATTTCTTCATGTATAATGATCAACTCGATACTCCCTAGCCCCCAACAGCCTTTTTTTTCATAACACTTTAACCAGAGTGACGGGAGAGCGGCATTTCAGAAAACGTGCTTATCTCGGCGAGAAAAAGCGATTTCGGCAATAAAATTTAAAACGCGTGTAAAACATAAACCAAACGATGAAATTGGTTATTTCTTCATGTATAATGATCAACTCGATACTCCCTAGCCCCCAACAGCCTTTTTTTTCATAACACTTTAACCAGAGTGACGGGAGAGCGGCATTTCAGAAAACGTGCTTATCTCGGCGAGAAAAAGCGATTTCGGCAATAAAATTTAAAACGCGTGTAAAACATAAACCAAACGATGAAATGGGTTATTTCTTCATGTATAATGATCAACTCGATACTCCCTAGCCCCCAACAGCCTTTTTTTTCATAACACTTTAACCAGAGTGACGGGAGAGCGGCATTTCAGAAAACGTGCTTATCTCGGCGAGAAAAAGCGATTTCGGCAATAAAATTTAAAACGCGTGTAAAACATAAACCAAACGATGAAATGGGTTATTTCTTCATGTATAATGATCAACTCGATACTCCCTAGCCCCCAACAGCCTTTTTTTTCATAACACTTTAACCAGAGTGACGGGAGAGCGGCATTTCAGAAAACGTGCTTATCTCGGCGAGAAAAAGCGATTTCGGCAATAAAATTTAAAACGCGTGTAAAACATAAACCAAACGATGAAATTGGTTATTTCTTCATGTATAATGATCAACTCGATACTCCCTAGCCCCCAACAGCCTTTTTTTTCATAACACTTTAACCAGAGTGACGGGAGAGCGGCATTTCAGAAAACGTGCTTATCTCGGCGAGAAAAAGCGATTTCGGCAATAAAATTTAAAACGCGTGTAAAACATAAACCAAACGATGAAATTGGTTATTTCTTCATGTATAATGATCAACTCGATACTCCCTAGCCCCCAACAGCCTTTTTTTTCATAACACTTTAACCAGAGTGACGGGAGAGCGGCATTTCAGAAAACGTGCTTATCTCGGCGAGAAAAAGCGATTTCGGCAATAAAATTTAAAACGCGTGTAAAACATAAACCAAACGATGAAATTGGTTATTTCTTCATGTATAATGATCAACTCGATACTCCCTAGCCCCCAACAGCCTTTTTTTTCATAACACTTTAACCAGAGTGACGGGAGAGCGGCATTTCAGAAAACGTGCTTATCTCGGCGAGAAAAAGCGATTTCGGCAATAAAATTTAAAACGCGTGTAAAACATAAACCAAACGATGAAATTGGTTATTTCTTCATGTATAATGATCAACTCGATACTCCCTAGCCCCCAACAGCCTTTTTTTTCATAACACTTTAACCAGAGTGACGGGAGAGCGGCATTTCAGAAAACGTGCTTATCTCGGCGAGAAAAAGCGATTTCGGCAATAAAATTTAAAACGCGTGTAAAACATAAACCAAACGATGAAATTGGTTATTTCTTCATGTATAATGATCAACTCGATACTCCCTAGCCCCCAACAGCCTTTTTTTTCATAACACTTTAACCACAGTGATGGGAGAGCGGCATTTCAGAAAACGTGCTTATCTCGGCGAGAAAAAGCGATTTCGGCAATAAAATTTAAAACGCGTGTAAAACATAAACCAAACGATGAAATTGGTTATTTCTTCATGTATAATGATCAACTCGAGTCGAGCTCCAGGGAGAGAGGCTGATTTTTTGCTTTTTGAGGCCGACCGACGAACCGGCGCGGGGCGGACTCAAAAGCCCGCAGAGCCGTAGGCACTTAGAAAAGTTTCGCCTTTGGCTGTGAGCTCCAGGGGGAGAGGCTGGTTTTGCGTTATTTCAGGCCGGCTGGAGAACCGGCGTGGGTCGGACGCACAATCCCCGCAGAGCCGTGGGCACTTAGAAAATTTTCGCCAAGTTGGCTCTGAGCGCCTGGTACCTAATATGGAAGTATAGAGGCCGACTTTCGGGCAAGATCACGCCGCGTTAGGCTTCCAGGACCCCGGCTAAGCAATTTTACCGGCCCGCCCGGTTCTTTTTTTGAACCAGTCCGGTTCTTTTTACACTTCCAGCTGGAGCTCAGCAGCGGCTTTTGGCGCAAGATCACGCCGGGTTAGGCTTCCAGGACCTCGGCTAAGCAATTCTACCGGGCCGCCCGGTTCTTTTTTTGAACCAGCCCGGTTCTTTTTACACTTCCAGCTGAAGCTCACAAGCGGCTTTTGGGACAAGATCACGCCGTGTTAGGCTTCCAGAGCCCCGGCTAAGCAATTTTACCGGCCCGCCCGGTTCTTTTTTTTTAACCAGCCCGGTTCTTTTTACACTTCCAGCTGGAGCTCAGCAGCGGCTTTTTGGACAATATCACGCCGGGTTAGGCTTCCAGGACCCCGGCTAAGAAATTTTACCGGGCCGCCCGGTTCTTTTTTTTAACCAGCCCGGTTCTTTTTACACTTCCAGCTGGAGCTCACGAGCGGCTTTTTGGACAAGATCACGCCTGGTTAGGCTTCCAGAGCCCCGGCTAAGCAATTTTAACGGGCCGCCCGGTTCTTTTTTTTAACCAGCCTGGTTCTTTTTACACTTCCAGCTGGAGCTCAGCAGCGGCTTTTTGGACAAGATCACGCCGTGTTAGGCTTCCAGAGCCCCGGCTAAGCAATTTTACCGGGTCGCCCGGTTCTTTTTTTAACCAGCCCGGTTCTTTTTACACTTCCAGCTGGAGCTCAGCAGCGGCTTTTTGCACAGTATCACGCCGGGTTAGGCTTCCAGGACCCCGGCTAGGCAATTTTACCGGGCCGCCCGGTTCTTTTTTTTAACCAGCCCGGTTCTTTTTACACTTCCAGCTGGAGCTCAGCAGCGGCTTTTTGGACAAGATCACGCCGTGTTAGGCTTCCAGAGCCCCGGCTAAGCAATTTTACCGGGTCGCCCGGTTCTTTTTTTTAACCAGCCCGGTTCTTTTTACACTTCCAGCTGGAGCTCAGCAGCGGCTTTTTGGACAAGATCACGCCGTGTTAGGCTTCCAGAGCCCCGGCTAAGCAATTTTACCGGGTCGCCCGGTTCTTTTTTTAACCAGCCCGGTTCTTTTTACACATCCAGCTGGAGCTCAGCAGCGTGTAAAACATAAACCAAACGATGAAATTGGTTATTTCTTCATGTATAATGATCAACTCGATACTCCCTAGCCCCCAACAGCCTTTTTTTTCATAACACTTTAACCAGAGTGACGGGAGAGCGGCATTTCAGAAAACGTGCTTATCTCGGCGAGAAAAAGCGATTTCGGCAATAAAATTTAAAACGCGTGTAAAACATAAACCAAACGATGAAATTGGTTATTTCTTCATGTATAATGATCAACTCGATACTCCCTAGCCCCCAACAGCCTTTTTTTTCATAACACTTTAACCAGAGTGACGGGAGAGCGGCATTTCAGAAAACGTGCTTATCTCGGCGAGAAAAAGCGATTTCGGCAATAAAATTTAAAACGCGTGTAAAACATAAACCAAACGATGAAATTGGTTATTTCTTCATGTATAATGATCAACTCGATACTCCCTAGCCCCCAACAGCCTTTTTTTTCATAACACTTTAACCAGAGTGACGGGAGAGCGGCATTTCAGAAAACGTGCTTGTCTCGGCGAGAAAAAGCGATTTCGGCAATAAAATTTAAAACGCGTGTAAAACATAAACCAAACGATGAAATTGGTTATTTCTTCATGTATAATGATCAACTCGATACTCCCTAGCCCCCAACAGCCTTTTTTTTCATAACACTTTAACCAGAGTGACGGGAGAGCGGCATTTCAGAAAACGTGCTTATCTCGGCGAGAAAAAGCGATTTCGGCAATAAAATTTAAAACGCGTGTAAAACATAAACCAAACGATGAAATTGGTTATTTCTTCATGTATAATGATCAACTCGATACTCCCTAGCCCCCAACAGCCTTTTTTTTCATAACACTTTAACCAGAGTGACGGGAGAGCGGCATTTCAGAAAACGTGCTTATCTCGGCGAGAAAAAGCGATTTCGGCAATAAAATTTAAAACGCGTGTAAAACATAAACCAAACGATGAAATTGGTTATTTCTTCATGTATAATGATCAACTCGATACTCCCTAGCCCCCAACAGCCTTTTTTTTCACAACACTTTAACCAGAGTGACGGGAGAGCGGCATTTCAGAAAACGTGCTTATCTCGGCGAGAAAAAGTGATTTTGGCAATAAAATTTAAAACGCGTGTAAAACATAAACCAAACGATGAAATTGGTTATTTCTTCATGTATAATGATCAACTCGATACTCCCTAGCCCCCAACAGCCTTTTTTTTCATAACACTTTAACCAGAGTGACGGGAAAGCGGCATTTCAGAAAACGTGCTTATCTCGGCGAGAAAAAGCGATTTCGGCAATAAAATTTAAAACGCGTGTAAAACATAAACCAAACGATGAGATTGGTTATTTCTTCATGTATAATGATCAACTCGATACTCCCTAGCCCCCAACAGCCTTTTTTTTCATAACACTTTAACCAGAGTGACGGGAGAGCGGCATTTCAGAAAACGTGCTTATCTCGGCGAGAAAAAGCGATTTCGGCAATAAAATTTAAAACGCGTGTAAAACATAAACCAAACGATGAAATTGGTTATTTCTTCATGTATAATGATCAACTCGATACTCCCTAGCCCCCAACAGCCTTTTTTTTCATAATACTTTAACCAGAGTGACGGGAGACCGGCATTTCAGAAAACGTGCTTATCTCGGCGAGAAAAAGCGATTTCGGCAATAAAACTTAAAACGCGTGTAAAACATAAACCAAACGATGAAATTGGTTATTTCTTCATGTATAATGATCAACTCAATACTCCCTAGCCCCCAACAGTCTTTTTTTTCATAACACTTTAACCAGAGTGACGGGAGAGCGGCATTTCAGAAAACGTGCTTATCTCGGCGAGAAAAAGCGATTTCGGCAATAAAATTTAAAACGCGTGTAAAACATAAACCAAACGATGAAATTGGTTATTTCTTCATGTATAATGATCAACTCGATACTCTCTAGCCCCCAACAGCCTTTTTTTTCACAACACTTTAACCAGAGTGACGGGAGAGCGGCATTTCAGAAAACGTGCTTATCTCGGCGAGAAAAAGCGATTTCGGCAATAAAATTTAAAACGCGTGTAAAACATAAACCAAACGATGAAATTGGTTATTTCTTCATGTATAATGATCAACTCGATACTCCCTAGCCCCCAACAGCCTTTTTTTTCATAACACTTTAACCAGAGTGACGGGAGAGCGGCATTTCAGAAAACGTGCTTATCTCGGCGAGAAAAAGCGATTCCGGCAATAAAATTTAAAACGCGTGTAAAACATAAACCAAACGATGAAATGGGTTATTTCTTCATGTATAATGATCAACTCGATACTCCCTAGCCCCCAACAGCCTTTTTTTTCATAACACTTTAACCAGAGTGACGGGAGAGCGGCATTTCAGAAAACGTGCTTATCTCGGCGAGAAAAAGCGATTTCGGCAATAAAATTTAAAACGCGTGTAAAACATAAACCAAACGATGAAATTGGTTATTTCTTCATGTATAATGATCAACTCGATACTCCCTAGCCCCCAACAGCCTTTTTTTTCATAACACTTTAACCAGAGTGACGGGAGAGCGGCATTTCAGAAAACGTGCTTATCTCGGCGAGAAAAAGCGATTTCGGCAATAAAATTTAAAACGCGTGTAAAACATAAACCAAACGATGAAATTGGTTATTTCTTCATGTATAATGATCAACTCGATACTCCCTAGCCCCCAACAGCCTTTTTTTTTTCATAACACTTTAACCAGAGTGACGGGAGAGCGGCATTTCAGAAAACGTGCTTATCTCGGCGAGAAAAAGCGATTTCGGCAATAAAATTTAAAACGCGTGTAAAACATAAACCAAACGATGAAATTGGTTATTTCTTCATGTATAATGATCAACTCGATACTCCCTAGCCCCCAACAGCCTTTTTTTTCATAACACTTTAACCAGAGTGACGGGAGAGCGGCATTTCAGAAAACGTGCTTATCTCGGCGAGAAAAAGCGATTTCGGCAATAAAATTTAAAACGCGTGTAAAACATAAACCAAACGATGAAATTGGTTATTTCTTCATGTATAATGATCAACTCGATACTCCCTAGCCCCCAACAGCCTTTTTTTTCATAACACTTTAACCAGAGTGACGGGAGAGCGGCATTTCAGAAAACGTGCTTATCTCGGCGAGAAAAAGCGATTTCGGCAATAAAATTTAAAACGCGTGTAAAACATAAACCAAACGATGAAATTGGTTATTTCTTCATGTATAATGATCAACTCGATACTCCCTAGCCCCCAACAGCCTTTTTTTTCATAACACTTTAACCAGAGTGACGGGAGAGCGGCATTTCAGAAAACGTGCTTATCTCGGCGAGAAAAAGCGATTTCGGCAATAAAATTTAAAACGCGTGTAAAACATAAACCAAACGATGAAATTGGTTATTTCTTCATGTATAATGATCAACTCGATACTCCCTAGCCCCCAACAGCCTTTTTTTTCATAACACTTTAACCAGAGTGACGGGAGAGCGGCATTTCAGAAAACGTGCTTATCTCGGCGAGAAAAAGCGATTTCGGCAATAAAATTTAAAACGCGTGTAAAACATAAACCAAACGATGAAATGGGTTATTTCTTCATGTATAATGATCAACTCGATACTCCCTAGCCCCCAACAGCCTTTTTTTTCATAACACTTTAACCAGAGTGACGGAAGAGCGGCATTTCAGAAAACGTGCTTATCTCGGCGAGAAAAAGCGATTTCGGCAATAAAATTTAAAACGCGTGTAAAACATAAACCAAACGATGAAATTGGTTATTTCTTCATGTATAATGATCAACTCGATACTCCCTAGCCCCCAACAGCCTTTTTTTTCATAACACTTTAACCAGAGTGACGGGAGAGCGGCATTTCAGAAAACGTGCTTATCTCAGCGAGAAAAAGCGATTTCGGCAATAAAATTTAAAACGCGTGTAAAACATAAACCAAACGATGAAATTGGTTATTTCTTCATGTATAATGATCAACTCGATACTCCCTAGCCCCCAACAGCCTTTTTTTTCATAACACTTTAACCAGAGTGACGGGAGAGCGGCATTTCAGAAAACGTGCTTATCTCGGCGAGAAAAAGCGATTTCGGCAATAAAATTTAAAACGCGTGTAAAACATAAACCAAACGATGAAATTGGTTATTTCTTCATGTATAATGATCAACTCGATACTCCCTAGCCCCCAACAGCCTTTTTTTTCATAACACTTTAACCAGAGTGACGGGAGAGCGGCATTTCAGAAAACGTGCTTATCTCGGCGAGAAAAAGCGATTTCGGCAATAAAATTTAAAACGCGTGTAAAACATAAACCAAACGATGAAATTGGTTATTTCTTCATGTATAATGATCAACTCGATACTCCCTAGCCCCCAACAGCCTTTTTTTTCATAACACTTTAACCAGAGTGACGGGAGAGCGGCATTTCAGAAAACGTGCTTATCTCGGCGAGAAAAAGCGATTTCGGCAATAAAATTTAAAACGCGTGTAAAACATAAACCAAACGATGAAATTGGTTATTTCTTCATGTATAATGATCAACTCGATACTCCCTAGCCCCCAACAGCGTTTTTTTTCATAACACTTTAACCAGAGTGACGGGAGAGCGGCATTTCAGAAAACATGCTTATCTCGGCGAGAAAAAGCGATTTCGGCAATAAAATTTAAAACGCGTGTAAAACATAAACCAAACGATGAAATTGGTTATTTCTTCATGTATAATGATCAACTCGATACTCCCTAGCCCCCAACAGCCTTTTTTTTTCATAACACTTTAACCAGAGTGACGGGAGAGCGGCATTTCAGAAAACATGCTTATCTCGGCGAGAAAAAGCGATTTCGGCAATAAAATTTAAAACGCGTGTAAAACATAAACCAAACGATGAAATTGGTTATTTCTTCATGTATAATGATCAACTCGATACTCCCTAGCCCCCAACAGCCTTTTTTTTCATAACACTTTAACCAGAGTGACGGGAGAGCGGCATTTCAGAAAACGTGCTTATCTCGGCGAGAAAAAGCGATTTCGGCAATAAAATTTAAAACGCGTGTAAAACATAAACCAAACGATGAAATTGGTTTTTTCTTCATGTATAATGATCAACTCGATACTCCCTAGCCCCCAACAGCCTTTTTTTTCATAACACTTTAACCAGAGTGACGGGAGAGCGGCATTTCAGAAAACGTGCTTATCTCGGCGAGAAAAAGCGATTTCGGCAATAAAATTTAAAACGCGTGTAAAACATAAACCAAACGATGAAATTGGTTATTTCTTCATGTATAATGATCAACTCGATACTCCCTAGCCCCCAACAGCCTTTTATTTCATAACACTTTAACCAGAGTGACGGGAGAGCGGCATTTCAGAAAACGTGCTTATCTCGGCGAGAAAAAGCGATTTCGGCAATACAATTTAAAACGCGTGTAAAACATAAACCAAACGATGAAATTGGTTATTTCTTCATGTATAATGATCAACTCGATACTCCCTAGCCCCCAACAGCCTTTTTTTTTATAACACTTTAACCAGAGTGACGGGAGAGCGGCATTTCAGAAAACGTGCTTATCTCGGCGAGAAAAAGCGATTTCGGCAATAAAATTTAAAACGCGTGTAAAACATAAACCAAACGATGAAATTGGTTATTTCTTCATGTATAATGATCAACTCGATACTCCCTAGCCCCCAACAGCCTTTTTTTTCATAACACTTTAACCAGAGTGACGGAAGAGCGGCATTTCAGAAAACGTGCTTATCTCGGCGAGAAAAAGCGATTTCGGCAATAAAATTTAAAACGCGTGTAAAACATAAACCAAACGATGAAATTGGTTATTTCTTCATGTATAATGATCAACTCGATACTCCCTAGCCCCCAACAGCCTTTTTTTTCATAACACTTTAACCAGAGTGACGGGAGAGCGGCATTTCAGAAAACGTGCTTATCTCAGCGAGAAAAAGCGATTTCGGCAATAAAATTTAAAACGCGTGTAAAACATAAACCAAACGATGAAATTGGTTATTTCTTCATGTATAATGATCAACTCGATACTCCCTAGCCCCCAACAGCCTTTTTTTTCATAACACTTTAACCAGAGTGACGGGAGAGCGGCATTTCAGAAAACGTGCTTATCTCGGCGAGAAAAAGCGATTTCGGCAATAAAATTTAAAACGCGTGTAAAACATAAACCAAACGATGAAATTGGTTATTTCTTCATGTATAATGATCAACTCGATACTCCCTAGCCCCCAACAGCCTTTTTTTTCATAACACTTTAACCAGAGTGACGGGAGAGCGGCATTTCAGAAAACGTGCTTATCTCGGCGAGAAAAAGCGATTTCGGCAATAAAATTTAAAACGCGTGTAAAACATAAACCAAACGATGAAATTGGTTATTTCTTCATGTATAATGATCAACTCGATACTCCCTAGCCCCCAACAGCCTTTTTTTTCATAACACTTTAACCAGAGTGACGGGAGAGCGGCATTTCAGAAAACGTGCTTATCTCGGCGAGAAAAAGCGATTTCGGCAATAAAATTTAAAACGCGTGTAAAACATAAACCAAACGATGAAATTGGTTATTTCTTCATGTATAATGATCAACTCGATACTCCCTAGCCCCCAACAGCGTTTTTTTTCATAACACTTTAACCAGAGTGACGGGAGAGCGGCATTTCAGAAAACATGCTTATCTCGGCGAGAAAAAGCGATTTCGGCAATAAAATTTAAAACGCGTGTAAAACATAAACCAAACGATGAAATTGGTTATTTCTTCATGTATAATGATCAACTCGATACTCCCTAGCCCCCAACAGCCTTTTTTTTCATAACACTTTAACCAGAGTGTCGGGAGAGCGGCATTTCAGAAAACGTGCTTATCTCGGCGAGAAAAAGCGATTTCGGCAATAAAATTTAAAACGCGTGTAAAACATAAACCAAACGATGAAATTGGTTATTTCTTCATGTATAATGATCAACTCGATACTCCCTAGCCCCCAACAGCCTTTTTTTTCAAAAAACTTTAACCGGAGTGACGGGAGAGCGGCATTTCAGAAAACGTGCTTATCTCGGCGAGAAAAAGCGATTTTGGCAATAAAATTTAAAACGCGTGTAAAACATAAACCAAACGATGAAATTGGTTATTTCTTCATGTAAAATGATCAACTCGATACTCCCTAGCCCCCAACAGCCTTTTTTTTCATAACACTTTAACCAGAGTGACGGGAGAGCGGCATTTCAGAAAACGTGCTTATCTCGGCGAGAAAAAGCGATTTCGGCAATAAAATTTAAAACGTGTAAAACATAAACCAAACGATGAAATTGGTTATTTCTTCATGTATAATGATCAACTCGATACTCCCTAGCCCCCAACGGCCTTTTTTTTCATAACACTTTAACCAGAGTGACGGGAGAGCGGCATTTCAGAAAACGTGCTTATCTCGGCGAGAAAAAGCGATTTCGGCAATAAAATTTAAAACGCGTGTAAAACATAAACCAAACGATGAAATTGGTTATTTCTTCATGTATAATGATCAACTCGATACTCCCTAGCCCCCAACAGCCTTTTTTTTCATAACACTTTAACCAGAGTGACGGGAGAGCGGCATTTCAGAAAACGTGCTTATCTCGGCGAGAAAAAGCGATTTCGGCAATAAAATTTAAAACGCGTGTAAAACATAAACCAAACGATGAAATTGGTTATTTCTTCATGTATAATGATCAACTCGATACTTCCTAGCCCCCAACAGCCTTTTTTTTATAACACTTTAACCAGAGTGACGGGAGAGCGGCATTTCAGAAAACGTGCTTATCTCGGCGAGAAAAAGCGATTTCGGCAATAAAATTTAAAACGCGTGTAAAACATAAACCAAACGATGAAATTGGTTATTTCTTCATGTATAATGATCAACTCGATACTCCCTAGCCCCCAACAGCCTTTTTTTTCATAACACTTTAACCAGAGTGACGGGAGAGCGGCATTTCAGAAAACGTGCTTATCTCGGCGAGAAAAAGCGATTTCGGCAATAAAATTTAAAACGCGTGTAAAACATAAACCAAACGTTGAAATTGGTTATTTCTTCATGTAAAATGATCAACTTGATACTCCCTAGCCCCCAACAGCCTTTTTTTTCATAACACTTTAACCAGAGTGACGGGAGAGCGGCATTTCAGAAAACGTGCTTATCTCGGCGAGAAAAAGCGATTTCGGCAATAAAATTTAAAACGCGTGTAAAACATAAACCAAACGATGAAATTGGTTATTTCTTCATGTATAATGATCAACTCGATACTCCCTAGCCCCCAACAGCCTTTTTTTTCATAACACTTTAACCAGAGTGACGGGAGAGCGGCATTTCAGAAAACGTGCTTATCTCGGCGAGAAAAAGCGATTTCGGCAATAAAATTTAAAACGCGTGTAAAACATAAACCAAACGATGAAATTGGTTATTTCTTCATGTATAATGATCAACTCGATACTCCCTAGCCCCCAACAGCCTTTTTTTTCATAACACTTTAACCAGAGTGACGGGAGAGCGGCATTTCAGAAAACGTGCTTATCTCGGCGAGAAAAAGAGATTTCGGCAATAAAATTTAAAACGCGTGTAAAACATAAACCAAACGATGAAATTGGTTATTTCTTCATGTATAATGATCAACTCGATACTCCCTAGCCCCCAACAGCCTTTTTTTTCATAACACTTTAACCAGAGTGACGGGAGAGCGGCATTTCAGAAAACGTGCTTATCTCGGCGAGAAAAAGCGATTTCGGCAATAAAATTTAAAACGCGTGTAAAACATAAACCAAACGATGAAATTGGTTATTTCTTCATGTATAATGATCAACTCGATACTCCCTAGCCCCCAACAGCCTTTTTTTTCATAACACTTTAACCAGAGTGACGGGAGAGCGGCATTTCAGAAAACGTGCTTATCTCGGCGAGAAAAAGCGATTTCGGCAATAAAATTTAAAACGCGTGTAAAACATAAACCAAACGATGAAATGGGTTATTTCTTCATGTATAATGATCAACTCGATACTCCCTAGCCCCCAACAGCCTTTTTTTTCATAACACTTTAACCAGAGTGACGGGAGAGCGGCATTTCAGAAAACGTGCTTATCTCGGCGAGAAAAAGCGATTTCGGCAATAAAATTTAAAACGCGTGTAAAACATAAACCAAACGATGAAATTGGTTATTTCTTCATGTATAATGATCAACTCGATACTCCCTAGCCCCCAACAGCCTTTTTTTTCATAACACTTTAACCAGAGTGACGGGAGAGCGGCATTTCAGAAAACGTGCTTATCTCGGCGAGAAAAAGCGATTTCGGCAATAAAATTTAAAACGCGTGTAAAACATAAACCAAACGATGAAATTGGTTATTTCTTCATGTATAATGATCAACTCGATACTCCCTAGCCCCCAACAGCCTTTTTTTTCATAACACTTTAACCAGAGTGACGGGAGAGCGGCATTTCAGAAAACGTGCTTATCTCGGCGAGAAAAAGCGATTTCGGCAATAAAATTTAAAACGCGTGTAAAACATAAACCAAACGATGAAATTGGTTATTTCTTCATGTATAATGATCAACTCGATACTCCCTAGCCCCCAACAGCCTTTTTTTTCATAACACTTTAACCAGAGTGACGGGAGAGCGGCATTTCAGAAAACGTGCTTATCTCGGCGAGAAAAAGCGATTTCGGCAATAAAATTTAAAACGCGTGTAAAACATAAACCAAACGATGAAATTGGTTATTTCTTCATGTATAATGATCAACTCTATACTCCCTAGCCCCCAACAGCCTTTTTTTTCATAACACTTTAACCAGAGTGACGGGAGAGCGGCATTTCAGAAAACGTGCTTATCTCGGCGAGAAAAAGCGATTTCGGCAATAAAATTTAAAACGCGTGTAAAACATAAACCAAACGATGAAATTGGTTATTTCTTCATGTATAATGATCAACTCGATACTCCCTAGCCCCCAACAGCCTTTTTTTTCATAACACTTTAACCAGAGTGACGGGAGAGCGGCATTTCAGAAAACGTGCTTATCTCGGCGAGAAAAAGCGATTTCGGCAATAAAATTTAAAACGCGTGTAAAACATAAACCAAACGATGAAATTGGTTATTTCTTCATGTATAATGATCAACTCGATACTCCCTAGCCCCCAACAGCCTTTTTTTTCACAACACTTTAACCAGAGTGACGGGAGAGCGGCATTTCAGAAAACGTGCTTATCTCGGCGAGAAAAAGCGATTTCGGCAATAAAATTTAAAACGCGTGTAAAACATAAACCAAACGATGAAATTGGTTATTTCTTCATGTATAATGATCAACTCGATACTCCCTAGCCCCCAACAGCCTTTTTTTTCATAACACTTTAACCAGAGTGACGGGAGAGCGGCATTTCAGAAAACGTGCTTATCTCGGCGAGAAAAAGCGATTTCGGCAATAAAATTTAAAACGTGTGTAAAACATAAACCAAACGATGAAATTGGTTATTTCTTCATGTATAATGATCAACTCGATACTCCCTAGCCCCCAACAGCCTTTTTTTTCAAAACACTTTAACCAGAGTGACGGGAGAGCGGCATTTCAGAAAACGTGCTTATCTCGGCGAGAAAAAGCGATTTCGGCAATAAAATTTAAAACGCGTGTAAAACATAAACCAAACGATGAAATTGGTTATTTCTTCATGTATAATGATCAACTCGATACTCCCTAGCCCCCAACAGCCTTTTTTTTCATAACACTTTAACCAGAGTGACGGGAGAGCGGCATTTCAGAAAACGTGCTTATCTCGGCGAGAAAAAGCGATTTCGGCAATAAAATTTAAAACGCGTGTAAAACATAAACCAAACGATGAAATTGGTTATTTCTTCATGTATAATGATCAACTCGATACTCCCTAGCCCCCAACAGCCTTTTTTTTCATAACACTTTAACCAGAGTGACAAGAGAGCGGCATTTCAGAAAACGTGCTTATCTCGGCGAGAAAAAGCGATTTCGGCAATAAAATTTAAAACGCGTGTAAAACATAAACCAAACGATGAAATTGGTTATTTCTTCATGTATAATGATCAACTCGATACTCCCTAGCCCCCAACAGCCTTTTTTTTCATAACACTTTAACCAGAGTGACGGGAGAGCGGCATTTCAGAAAACGTGCTTATCTCGGCGAGAAAAAGCGATTTCGGCAATAAAATTTAAAACGCGTGTAAAACATAAACCAAACGATGAAATTGGTTATTTCTTCATGTATAATGATCAACTCGATACTCCCTAGCCCCCAACAGCCTTTTTTTTCATAACACTTTAACCAGAGTGACGGGAGAGCGGCATTTCAGAAAACGTGCTTATCTCGGCGAGAAAAAGCGATTTCGGCAATAAAATTTAAAACGCGTGTAAAACATAAACCAAACGATGAAATTGGTTATTTCTTCATGTATAATGATCAACTCGATACTCCCTAGCCCCCAACAGCCTTTTTTTTCATAACACTTTAACCAGAGTGACGGGAGAGCGGCATTTCAGAAAACGTGCTTATCTCGGCGAGAAAAACAGATTTCGGCAATAAAATTTAAAACGCGTGTAAAACATAAACCAAACGATGAAATTGGTTATTTCTTCATGTATAATGATCAACTCGATACTCCCTAGCCCCCAACAGCCTTTTTTTTCATAACACTTTAACCAGAGTGACGGGAGAGCGGCATTTCAGAAAACGTGCTTATCTCGGCGAGAAAAAGCGATTTCGGCAATAAAATTTAAAACGCGTGTAAAACATAAACCAAACGATGAAATTGGTTGTTTCTTCATGTATAATGATCAACTCGATACTCCCTAGCCCCCAACAGCCTTTTTTTTCATAACACTTTAACCAGAGTGACGGGAGAGCGGCATTTCAGAAAACGTGCTTATCTCGGCGAGAAAAAGCGATTTCGGCAATAAAATTTAAAACGCGTGTAAAACATAAACCAAACGATGAAATTGGTTATTTCTTCATGTATAATGATCAACTCGATACTCCCTAGCCCCCAACAGCCTTTTTTTTCATAACACTTTAACCAGAGTGACGGGAGAGCGGCATTTCAGAAAACGTGCTTATCTCGGCGAGAAAAAGCGATTTCGGCAATAAAATTTAAAACGCGTGTAAAACATAAACCAAACGATGAAATTGGTTATTTCTTCATGTAAAATGATCAACTCGATACTCCCTAGCCCCCAACAGCCTTTTTTTTCATAACACTTTAACCAGAGTGACGGGAGAGCGGCATTTCAGAAAACGTGCTTATCTCGGCGAGAAAAAGCGATTTCGGCAATAAAATTTAAAACGCGTGTAAAACATAAACCAAACGATGAAATTGGTTGTTTCTTCATGTATAATGATCAACTCGATACTCCCTAGCCCCCAACAGCCTTTTTTTTCATAACACTTTAACCAGAGTGACGGGAGAGCGGCATTTCAGAAAACGTGCTTATCTCGGCGAGAAAAAGCGATTTCGGCAATAAAATTTAAAACGCGTGTAAAACATAAACCAAACGATGAAATTGGTTATTTCTTCATGTATAATGATCAACTCGATACTCCCTAGCCCCCAACAGCCTTTTTTTTCATAACACTTTAACCAGAGTGACGGGAGAGCGGCATTTCAGAAAACGTGCTTATCTCGGCGAGAAAAACAGATTTCGGCAATAAAATTTAAAACGCGTGTAAAACATAAACCAAACGATGAAATTGGTTATTTCTTCATGTATAATGATCAACTCGATACTCCCTAGCCCCCAACAGCCTTTTTTTTCATAACACTTTAACCAGAGTGACGGGAGAGCGGCATTTCAGAAAACGTGCTTATCTCGGCGAGAAAAAGCGATTTCGGCAATAAAATTTAAAACGCGTGTAAAACATAAACCAAACGATGAAATTGGTTATTTCTTCATGTATAATGATCAACTCGATACTCCCTAGCCCCCAACAGCCTTTTTTTTCATAACACTTTAACCAGAGTGACGGGAGAGCGGCATTTCAGAAAACGTGCTTATCTCGGCGAGAAAAAGCGATTTCGGCAATAAAATTTAAAACGCGTGTAAAACATAAACCAAACGATGAAATGGGTTATTTCTTCATGTATAATGATCAACTCGATACTCCCTAGCCCCCAACAGCCTTTTTTTTCATAACACTTTAACCAGAGTGACGGGAGAGCGGCATTTCAGAAAACGTGCTTATCTCGGCGAGAAAAAGCGATTTCGGCAATAAAATTTAAAACGCGTGTAAAACATAAACCAAACGATGAAATTGGTTATTTCTTCATGTATAATGATCAACTCGATACTCCCTAGCCCCCAACAGCCTTTTTTTTCATAACACTTTAACCAGAGTGACGGGAGAGCGGCATTTCAGAAAACGTGCTTATCTCGGCGAGA
Source organism: Syngnathus leptorhynchus (assembly GCF_054491065.1). Classification (NCBI taxonomy): domain Eukaryota; kingdom Metazoa; phylum Chordata; class Actinopteri; order Syngnathiformes; family Syngnathidae; genus Syngnathus; species Syngnathus leptorhynchus. Next base: position 49,161 of record NW_028232069.1, read on the forward strand.
AAAAGCGATTTCGGCAATAAAATTTAAAACGCGTGTAAAACATAAACCAAACGATGAAATTGGTTATTTCTTCATGTATAATGATCAACTCGATACTCCCTAGCCCCCAACAGCCTTTTTTTTCATAACACTTTAACCAGAGTGACGGGAGAGCGGCATTTCAGAAAACGTGCTTATCTCGGCGAGAAAAAGCGATTTCGGCAATAAAATTTAAAACGCGTGTAAAACATAAACCAAACGATGAAATTGGTTATTTCTTCATGTATAATGATCAACTCGATACTCCCTAGCCCCCAACAGCCTTTTTTTTCATAACACTTTAACCAGAGTGACGGGAGAGCGGCATTTCAGAAAACGTGCTTATCTCGGCGAGAAAAAGCGATTTCGGCAATAAAATTTAAAACGCGTGTAAAACATAAACCAAACGATGAAATTGGTTATTTCTTCATGTATAATGATCAACTCGATACTCCCTAGCCCCCAACAGCCTTTTTTTTCATAACACTTTAACCAGAGTGACGGGAGAGCGGCATTTCAGAAAACGTGCTTATCTCGGCGAGAAAAAGCGATTTCGGCAATAAAATTTAAAACGCGTGTAAAACATAAACCAAACGATGAAATTGGTTATTTCTTCATGTATAATGATCAACTCGATACTCCCTAGCCCCCAACAGCCTTTTTTTTCATAACACTTTAACCAGAGTGACGGGAGAGCGGCATTTCAGAAAACGTGCTTATCTCGGCGAGAAAAAGCGATTTCGGCAATAAAATTTAAAACGCGTGTAAAACATAAACCAAACGATGAAATTGGTTATTTCTTCATGTATAATGATCAACTCGATACTCCCTAGCCCCCAACAGCCTTTTTTTTCACAACACTTTAACCAGAGTGACGGGAGAGCGGCATTTCAGAAAACGTGCTTATCTCGGCGAGAAAAAGCGATTTCGGCAATAAAATTTAAAACGCGTGTAAAACATAAACCAAACGATGAAATTGGTTATTTCTTCATGTATAATGATCAACTCGATACTCCCTAGCCCCCAACAGCCTTTTTTTTCATAACACTTTAACCAGAGTGACGGGAGAGCGGCATTTCAGAAAACGTGCTTATCTCGGCGAGAAAAAGCGATTTCGGCAATAAAATTTAAAACGTGTGTAAAACATAAACCAAACGATGAAATTGGTTATTTCTTCATGTATAATGATCAACTCGATACTCCCTAGCCCCCAACAGCCTTTTTTTTCAAAACACTTTAACCAGAGTGACGGGAGAGCGGCATTTCAGAAAACGTGCTTATCTCGGCGAGAAAAAGCGATTTCGGCAATAAAATTTAAAACGCGTGTAAAACATAAACCAAACGATGAAATTGGTTATTTCTTCATGTATAATGATCAACTCGATACTCCCTAGCCCCCAACAGCCTTTTTTTTCATAACACTTTAACCAGAGTGACGGGAGAGCGGCATTTCAGAAAACGTGCTTATCTCGGCGAGAAAAAGCGATTTCGGCAATAAAATTTAAAACGCGTGTAAAACATAAACCAAACGATGAAATTGGTTATTTCTTCATGTATAATGATCAACTCGATACTCCCTAGCCCCCAACAGCCTTTTTTTTCATAACACTTTAACCAGAGTGACAAGAGAGCGGCATTTCAGAAAACGTGCTTATCTCGGCGAGAAAAAGCGATTTCGGCAATAAAATTTAAAACGCGTGTAAAACATAAACCAAACGATGAAATTGGTTATTTCTTCATGTATAATGATCAACTCGATACTCCCTAGCCCCCAACAGCCTTTTTTTTCATAACACTTTAACCAGAGTGACGGGAGAGCGGCATTTCAGAAAACGTGCTTATCTCGGCGAGAAAAAGCGATTTCGGCAATAAAATTTAAAACGCGTGTAAAACATAAACCAAACGATGAAATTGGTTATTTCTTCATGTATAATGATCAACTCGATACTCCCTAGCCCCCAACAGCCTTTTTTTTCATAACACTTTAACCAGAGTGACGGGAGAGCGGCATTTCAGAAAACGTGCTTATCTCGGCGAGAAAAAGCGATTTCGGCAATAAAATTTAAAACGCGTGTAAAACATAAACCAAACGATGAAATTGGTTATTTCTTCATGTATAATGATCAACTCGATACTCCCTAGCCCCCAACAGCCTTTTTTTTCATAACACTTTAACCAGAGTGACGGGAGAGCGGCATTTCAGAAAACGTGCTTATCTCGGCGAGAAAAAGCGATTTCGGCAATAAAATTTAAAACGCGTGTAAAACATAAACCAAACGATGAAATTGGTTATTTCTTCATGTATAATGATCAACTCGATACTCCCTAGCCCCCAACAGCCTTTTTTTTCATAACACTTTAACCAGAGTGACGGGAGAGCGGCATTTCAGAAAACGTGCTTATCTCGGCGAGAAAAAGCGATTTCGGCAATAAAATTTAAAACGCGTGTAAAACATAAACCAAACGATGAAATTGGTTATTTCTTCATGTATAATGATCAACTCGATACTCCCTAGCCCCCAACAGCCTTTTTTTTCACAACACTTTAACCAGAGTGACGGGAGAGCGGCATTTCAGAAAACGTGCTTGGCGAGAAAAAGCGATTTCGGCAATAAAATTTAAAACGCTTGTAAAACATAAACCAAACGATGAAATTGGTTATTTCTTCATGTATAATGATCAACTCGATACTCCCTAGCCCCCAACAGCCTTTTTTTTCATAACACTTTAACCAGAGTGACGGGAGAGCGGCATTTCAGAAAACGTGCTTATCTCGGCGAGAAAAAGCGATTTCGGCAATAAAATTTAAAACGCGTGTAAAACATAAACCAAACGATGAAATTGGTTATTTCTTCATGTATAATGATCAACTCGATACTCCCTAGCCCCCAACAGCCTTTTTTTTCATAACACTTTAACCAGAGTGACGGGAGAGCGGCATTTCAGAAAACGTGCTTATCTCGGCGAGAAAAAGCGATTTCGGCAATAAAATTTAAAACGCGTGTAAAACATAAACCAAACGATGAAATTGGTTATTTCTTCATGTATAATGATCAACTCGAGTCGAGCTCCAGGGAGAGAGGCTGATTTTTTGCTTTTTGAGGCCGACCGACGAACCGGCGCGGGGCGGACTCAAAAGCCCGCAGAGCCGTAGGCACTTAGAAAAGTTTCGCCTTTGGCTGTGAGCTCCAGGGGGAGAGGCTGGTTTTGCGTTATTTCAGGCCGGCTGGAGAACCGGCGCGGGTCGGACGCACAATCCCCGCAGAGCCGTGGGCACTTAGAAAATTTTCGCCAAGTTGGCTCTGAGCGCCTGGTACCTAATATGGAAGTATAGAGGCCGACTTTCGGGCAAGATCACGCCGCGTTAGGCTTCCAGGACCCCGGCTAAGCAATTTTACCGGCCCGCCCGGTTCTTTTTTTGAACCAGTCCGGTTCTTTTTACACTTCCAGCTGGAGCTCAGCAGCGGCTTTTGGCGCAAGATCACGCCGGGTTAGGCTTCCAGGACCTCGGCTAAGCAATTCTACCGGGCCGCCCGGTTCTTTTTTTGAACCAGCCCGGTTCTTTTTACACTTCCAGCTGAAGCTCACGAGCGGCTTTTGGGACAAGATCACGCCGTGTTAGGCTTCCAGAGCCCCGGCTAAGCAATTTTACCGGCCCGCCCGGTTCTTTTTTTTTAACCAGCCCGGTTCTTTTTACACTTCCAGCTGGAGCTCAGCAGCGGCTTTTTGGACAATATCACGCCGGGTTAGGCTTCCAGGACCCCGGCTAAGCAATTTTACCGGGCCGCCCGGTTCTTTTTTTTAACCAGCCCGGTTCTTTTTACACTTCCAGCTGGAGCTCACGAGCGGCTTTTTGGACAAGATCACGCCTGGTTAGGCTTCCAGAGCCCCGGCTAAGCAATTTTAACGGGCCGCCCGGTTCTTTTTTTTAACCAGCCTGGTTCTTTTTACACTTCCAGCTGGAGCTCAGCAGCGGCTTTTTGGACAAGATCACGCCGTGTTAGGCTTCCAGAGCCCCGGCTAAGCAATTTTACCGGGTCGCCCGGTTCTTTTTTTAACCAGCCCGGTTCTTTTTACACTTCCAGCTGGAGCTCAGCAGCGGCTTTTTGCACAGTATCACGCCGGGTTAGGCTTCCAGGACCCCGGCTAGGCAATTTTACCGGGCCGCCCGGTTCTTTTTTTTAACCAGCCCGGTTCTTTTTACACTTCCAGCTGGAGCTCAGCAGCGGCTTTTTGGACAAGATCACGCCGTGTTAGGCTTCCAGAGCCCCGGCTAAGCAATTTTACCGGGTCGCCCGGTTCTTTTTTTTAACCAGCCCGGTTCTTTTTACACTTCCAGCTGGAGCTCAGCAGCGGCTTTTTGGACAAGATCACGCCGTGTTAGGCTTCCAGAGCCCCGGCTAAGCAATTTTACCGGGTCGCCCGGTTCTTTTTTTAACCAGCCCGGTTCTTTTTACACATCCAGCTGGAGCTCAGCAGCGTGTAAAACATAAACCAAACGATGAAATTGGTTATTTCTTCATGTATAATGATCAACTCGATACTCCCTAGCCCCCAACAGCCTTTTTTTTCATAACACTTTAACCAGAGTGACGGGAGAGCGGCATTTCAGAAAACTTGCTTATCTCGGCGAGAAAAAGCGATTTCGGCAATAGAATTTAAAACGCGTGTAAAACATAAACCAAACGATGAAATTGGTTTTTTCTTCATGTATAATGATCAACTCGATACTCCCTAGCCCCCAACAGCCTTTTTTTTTCATAACACTTTAACCAGAGTGACGGGAGAGCGGCATTTCAGAAAACGTGCTTATCTCGGCGAGAAAAAGCGATTTCGGCAATAAAATTTAAAACGCGTGTAAAACATAAACCAAACGATGAAATTGGTTATTTCTTCATGTATAATGATCAACTCGATACTCCCTAGCCCCCAACAGCCTTTTTTTTCATAACACTTTAACCAGAGTGACGGGAGAGCGGCATTTCAGAAAACGTGCTTATCTCGGCGAGAAAAAGCGATTTCGGCAATAAAATTTAAAACGCGTGTAAAACATAAACCAAACGATGAAATTGGTTATTTCTTCATGTATAATGATCAACTCGTTACTCCCTAGCCCCCAACAGCCTTTTTTTTCATAACACTTTAACCAGAGTGACGGGAGAGCGGCATTTCAGAAAACGTGCTTATCTCGGCGAGAAAAAGCGATTTCGGCAATAAAATTTAAAACGCGTGTAAAACATAAACCAAACGATGAAATTGGTTATTTCTTCATGTATAATGATCAACTCGATACTCCCTAGCCCCCAACAGCCTTTTTTTTCATAACACTTTAACCAGAGTGACGGGAGAGCGGCATTTCAGAAAACGTGCTTATCTCGGCGAGAAAAAGCGATTTCGGCAATAAAATTTAAAACGCGTGTAAAACATAAACCAAACGATGAAATTGGTTATTTCTTCATGTATAATGATCAACTCGATACTCCCTAGCCCCCAACAGCCTTTTTTTTCATAACACTTTAACCAGAGTGACGGGAGAGCGGCATTTCAGAAAACGTGCTTATCTCGGCGAGAAAAAGCGATTTCGGCAATAAAATTTAAAACGCGTGTAAAACATAAACCAAACGATGAAATTGGTTATTTCTTCATGTATAATGATCAACTCGATACTCCCTAGTCCACAACAGCCTTTTTTTTCATAACACTTTAACCAGAGTGACGGGAGAGCGGCATTTCAGAAAACGTGCTTATCTCGGCGAGAAAAAGCGATTTCGGCAATAAAATTTAAAACGCGTGTAAAACATAAACCAAACGATGAAATTGGTTATTTCTTCATGTATAATGATCAACTCGATACTCCGTAGCCCCCAACAGCCTTTTTTTTCATAACACTTTAACCAGAGTGACGGGAGAGCGGCATTTCAGAAAACGTGCTTATCTCGGCGAGAAAAAGCGATTTCGGCAATAAAATTTAAAACGCGTGTAAAACATAAACCAAACGATGAAATTGGTTATTTCTTCATGTATAATGATCAACTCGATACTCCCTAGCCCCCAACAGCCTTTTTTTTCATAACACTTTAACCAGAGTGACGGGAGAGCGGCATTTCAGAAAACTTGCTTATCTCGGCGAGAAAAAGCGATTTCGGCAATAGAATTTAAAACGCGTGTAAAACATAAACCAAACGATGAAATTGGTTTTTTCTTCATGTATAATGATCAACTCGATACTCCCTAGCCCCCAACAGCCTTTTTTTTCATAACACTTTAACCAGAGTGACGGGAGAGCGGCATTTCAGAAAACGTGCTTATCTCGGCGAGAAAAAGCGATTTCGGCAATAAAATTTAAAACGCGTGTAAAACATAAACCAAACGATGAAATTGGTTATTTCTTCATGTATAATGATCAACTCGATACTCCCTAGCCCCCAACAGCCTTTTTTTTCACAACACTTTAACCAGAGTGACGGGAGAGCGGCATTTCAGAAAACGTGCTTGGCGAGAAATAGCGATTTCGGCAATAAAATTTAAAACGCGTGTAAAACATAAACCAAACGATGAAATTGGTTATTTCTTCATGTATAATGATCAACTCGATACTCCCTAGCCCCCAACAGCCTTTTTTTTCATAACACTTTAACCAGAGTGACGGGAGAGCGGCATTTCTGAAAACGTGCTTATCTCGGCGAGAAAAAGCGATTTCGGCAATAAAATTTAAAACGCGTGTAAAACATAAACCAAACGATGAAATTGGTTATTTCTTCATGTATAATGATCAACTCGATACTCCCTAGCCCCCAACAGCCTTTTTTTTCATAACACTTTAACCAGAGTGACGGGAGAGCGGCATTTCAGAAAACGTGCTTATCTCGGCGAGAAAAAGCGATTTCGGCAATAAAATTTAAAACGCGTGTAAAACATAAACCAAACGATGAAATTGGTTATTTCTTCATGTATAATGATCAACTCGATACTCCCTAGCCCCCAACAGCCTTTTTTTTCATAACACTTTAACCAGAGTGACGGGAGAGCGGCATTTCAGAAAACGTGCTTATCTCGGCGAGAAAAAGCGATTTCGGCAATAAAATTTAAAACGCGTGTAAAACATAAACCAAACTATGAAATGGGTTATTTCTTCATGTATAATGATCAACTCGATACTCCCTAGCCCCCAACAGCCTTTTTTTTCATAACACTTTAACCAGAGTGACGGGAGAGCGGCATTTCAGAAAACGTGCTTATCTCGGCGAGAAAAAGCGATTTCGGCAATAAAATTTAAAACGCGTGTAAAACATAAACCAAACGATGAAATTGGTTATTTCTTCATGTATAATGATCAACTCGATACTCCCTAGCCCCCAACAGCCTTTTTTTTCATAACACTTTAACCAGAGTGACGGGAGAGCGGCATTTCAGAAAACGTGCTTATCTCGGCGAGAAAAAGCGATTTCGGCAATAAAATTTAAAACGCGTGTAAAACATAAACCAAACGATGAAATTGGTTATTTCTTCATGTATAATGATCAACTCGATACTCCCTAGCCCCCAACAGCCTTTTTTTTCATAACACTTTAACCAGAGTGACGGGAGAGCGGCATTTCAGAAAACGTGCTTATCTCGGCGAGAAAAAGCGATTTCGGCAATAAAATTTAAAACGCGTGTAAAACATAAACCAAACGATGAAATTGGTTATTTCTTCATGTATAATGATCAACTCGATACTCCCTAGCCCCCAACAGCCTTTTTTTTTATAACACTTTAACCAGAGTGACGGGAGAGCGGCATTTCAGAAAACGTGCTTATCTCGGCGAGAAAAAGCGATTTCGGCAATAAAATTTAAAACGCGTGTAAAACATAAACCAAACGATGAAATTGGTTATTTCTTCATGTATAATGATCAACTCGATACTCCCTAGCCCCCAACAGCCTTTTTTTTCATAACACTTTAACCAGAGTGACGGGAGAGCGGCATTTCAGAAAACGTGCTTATCTCGGCGAGAAAAAGCGATTTCGGCAATAAAATTTAAAACGCGTGTAAAACATAAACCAAACGATGAAATTGGTTATTTCTTCATATATAATGATCAACTCGATACTCCCTAGCCCCCAACAGCCTTTTTTTTCATAACACTTTAACCAGAGTGACGGGAGAGCGGCATTTCAGAAAACGTGCTTATCTCGGCGAGAAAAAGCGATTTCGGCAATAAAATTTAAAACGCGTGTAAAACATAAACCAAACGATGAAATTGGTTATTTCTTCATGTATAATGATCAACTCGATACTCCCTAGCCCCCAACAGCCTTTTTTTTCATAACACTTTAACCAGAGTGACGGGAGAGCGGCATTTCAGAAAACGTGCTTATCTCGGCGAGAAAAAGCGATTTCGGCAATAAAATTTAAAACGCGTGTAAAACATAAACCAAACGATGAAATTGGTTATTTCTTCATGTATAAAGATCAACTCGATACTCCCTAGCCCACAACAGCCTTTTTTTTCATAACACTTTAACCAGAGTGACGGGAGAGCGGCATTTCAGAAAACGTGCTTATCTCGGCGAGAAAAAGCGATTTCGGCAATAAAATTTAAAACGCGTGTAAAACATAAACCAAACGATGAAATTGGTTATTTCTTCATGTATAATGATCAACTCGATACTCCCTAGCCCCCAACAGCCTTTTTTTTCATAACACTTTAACCAGAGTGACGGGAGAGCGGCATTTCAGAAAACGTGCTTATCTCGGCGAGAAAAAGCGATTTCGGCAATAAAATTTAAAACGCGTGTAAAACATAAACCAAACGATGAAATTGGTTATTTCTTCATGTATAATGATCAACTCGATACTCCCTAGCCCCCAACAGCCTTTTTTTTCATAACACTTTAACCAGAGTGACGGGAGAGCGGCATTTCAGAAAACTTGCTTATCTCGGCGAGAAAAAGCGATTTCGGTAATAGAATTTAAAACGCGTGTAAAACATAAACCAAACGATGAAATTGGTTTTTTCTTCATGTATAATGATCAACTCGATACTCCCTAGCCCCCAACAGCCTTTTTCTTCATAACACTTTAACCAGAGTGACGGGAGAGCGGCATTTCAGAAAACGTGCTTATCTCGGCGAGAAAAAGCGATTTCGGCAATAAAATTTAAAACGCGTGTAAAACATAAACCAAACGATGAAATTGGTTATTTCTTCATGTATAATGATCAACTCGATACTCCCTAGCCCCCAACAGCCTTTTTTGTCATAACACTTTAACCACAGTGACGGGAGAGCGGCATTTCAGAAAACGTGCTTATCTCGGCGAGAAAAAGCGATTTCGGCAATAAAATTTAAAACGCGTGTAAAACATAAACCAAACGATGAAATTGGTTATTTCTTCATGTATAATGATCAACTCGAGTCGAGCTCCAGGGAGAGAGGCTGATTTTTTGCTTTTTGAGGGCGACCGACGAACCGGCGCGGGGCGGACTCAAAAGCCCGCAGAGCCGTAGGCACTTAGAAAAGTTTCGCCTTTGGCTGTGAGCTCCAGGGGGAGAGGCTGGTTTTGCGTTATTGCAGGCCGGCTGGAGAACCGGCGCGGGTCGGACGCACAATCCCCGCAGAGCCGTGGGCACTTAGAAAATTTTCGCCAAGTTGGCTCTGAGCGCCTGGTACCTAATATGGAAGTATAGAGGCCGACTTTCGGGCAAGATCACGCCGCGTTAGGCTTCCAGGACCCCGGCTAAGCAATTTTACCGGCCCGCCCGGTTCTTTTTTTGAACCAGTCCGGTTCTTTTTACACTTCCAGCTGGAGCTCAGCAGCGGCTTTTGGCGCAAGATCACGCCGGGTTAGGCTTCCAGGACCTCGGCTAAGCAATTCTACCGGGCCGCCCGGTTCTTTTTTTGAACCAGCCCGGTTCTTTTTACACTTCCAGCTGAAGCTCACGAGCGGCTTTTGGGACAAGATCACGCCGTGTTAGGCTTCCAGAGCCCCGGCTAAGCAATTTTACCGGCCCGCCCGGTTCTTTTTTTTTAACCAGCCCGGTTCTTTTTACACTTCCAGCTGGAGCTCAGCAGCGGCTTTTTGGACAATATCACGCCGGGTTAGGCTTCCAGGACCCCGGCTAAGCTATTTTACCGGGCCGCCCGGTTCTTTTTTTTAACCAGCCCGGTTCTTTTTACACTTCCAGCTGGAGCTCACGAGCGGCTTTTTGGACAAGATCACGCCTGGTTAGGCTTCCAGAGCCCCGGCTAAGCAATTTTAACGGGCCGCCCGGTTCTTTTTTTTAACCAGCCTGGTTCTTTTTACACTTCCAGCTGGAGCTCAGCAGCGGCTTTTTGGACAAGATCACGCCGTGTTAGGCTTCCAGAGCCCCGGCTAAGCAATTTTACCGGGTCGCCCGGTTCTTTTTTTAACCAGCCCGGTTCTTTTTACACTTCCAGCTGGAGCTCAGCAGCGGCTTTTTGCACAGTATCACGCCGGGTTAGGCTTCCAGGACCCCGGCTAGGCAATTTTACCGGGCCGCCCGGTTCTTTTTTTTAACCAGCCCGGTTCTTTTTACACTTCCAGCTGGAGCTCAGCAGCGGCTTTTTGGACAAGATCACGCCGTGTTAGGCTTCCAGAGCCCCGGCTAAGCAATTTTACCGGGTCGCCCGGTTCTTTTTTTTAACCAGCCCGGTTCTTTTTACACTTCCAGCTGGAGCTCAGCAGCGGCTTTTTGGACAAGATCACGCCGTGTTAGGCTTCCAGAGCCCCGGCTAAGCAATTTTACCGGGTCGCCCGGTTCTTTTTTTAACCAGCCCGGTTCTTTTTACACATCCAGCTGGAGCTCAGCAGCGTGTAAAACATAAACCAAACGATGAAATTGGTTATTTCTTCATGTATAATGATCAACTCGATACTCCCTAGCCCCCAACAGCCTTTTTTTTCATAACACTTTAACCAGAGTGACGGGAGAGCGGCATTTCAGAAAACGTGCTTATCTCGGCGAGAAAAAGCGATTTCGGCAATAAAATTTAAAACGCGTGTAAAACATAAACCAAACGATGAAATTGGTTATTTCTTCATGTATAATGATCAACTCGATACTCCCTAGCCCCCAACAGCCTTTTTTTTCATAACACTTTAACCAGAGTGACGGGAGAGCGGCATTTCAGAAAACGTGCTTATCTCGGCGAGAAAAAGCGATTTCGGCAATAAAATTTAAAACGCGTGTAAAACATAAACCAAACGATGAAATTGGTTATTTCTTCATGTATAATGATCAACTCGATACTCCGTAGCCCCCAACAGCCTTTTTTTTCATAACACTTTAACCAGAGTGACGGGAGAGCGGCATTTCAGAAAACGTGCTTATCTCGGCGAGAAAAAGCGATTTCGGCAATAAAATTTAAAACGCGGGTAAATCATAAACCAAACGATGAAATTGGTTATTTCTTCATGTATAATGATCAACTCGATACTCCCTAGCCCCCAACAGCCTTTTTTTTCATAACACTTTAACCAGAGTGACGGGAGAGCGGCATTTCAGAAAACGTGCTTATCTCGGCGAGAAAAAGCGATTTCGGCAATAAAATTTAAAACGCGTGTAAAACATAAACCAAACGATGAAATTGGTTATTTCTTCATGTATAATGATCAACTCGATACTCCCTAGCCCCCAACAGCCTTTTTTTTCATAACACTTTAACCAGAGTGACGGGAGAGCGGCATTTCAGAAAACGTGCTTATCTCGGCGAGAAAAAGCGATTTCGGCAATAAAATTTAAAACGCGTGTAAAACATAAACCAAACGATGAAATTGGTTATTTCTTCATGTATAATGATCAACTCGATACTCCCTAGCCCCCAACAGCCTTTTTTTTCATAACACTTTAACCAGAGTGACGGGAGAGCGGCATTTCAGAAAACGTGCTTATCTCGGCGAGAAAAAGCGATTTCGGCAATAAAATTTAAAACGCGTGTAAAACATAAACCAAACGATGAAATTGGTTATTTCTTCATGTATAATGATCAACTCGATACTCCCTAGCCCCCAACAGCCTTTTTTTTCATAACACTTTAACCAGAGTGACGGGAGAGCGGCATTTCAGAAAACGTGCTTATCTCGGCGAGAAAAAGCGATTTCGGCAATAAAATTTAAAACGCGTGTAAAACATAAACCAAACGATGAAATTGGTTATTTCTTCATGTATAATGATCAACTCGATACTCCCTAGCCCCCAACAGCCTTTTTTTTCATAACACTTTAACCAGAGTGACGGGAGAGCGGCATTTCAGAAAACGTGCTTATCTCGGCGAGAAAAAGCGATTTCGGCAATAAAATTTAAAACGCGTGTAAAACATAAACCAAACGATGAAATTGGTTATTTCTTCATGTATAATGATCAACTCGATACTCCCTAGCCCCCAACAGCCTTTTTTTTCACAACACTTTAACCAGAGTGACGGGAGAGCGGCATTTCAGAAAACGTGCTTATCTCGGCGAGAAAAAGCGATTTCGGCAATAAAATTTAAAACGCGTGTAAAACATAAACCAAACGATGAAATTGGTTATTTCTTCATGTATAATGATCAACTCGATACTCCCTAGCCCCCAACAGCCTTTTTTTTCATAACACTTTAACCAGAGTGACGGGAGAGCGGCATTTCAGAAAACGTGCTTATCTCGGCGAGAAAAAGCGATTTCGGCAATAAAATTTAAAACGTGTGTAAAACATAAACCAAACGATGAAATTGGTTATTTCTTCATGTATAATGATCAACTCGATACTCCCTAGCCCCCAACAGCCTTTTTTTTCATAACACTTTAACCAGAGTGACGGGAGAGCGGCATTTCAGAAAACGTGCTTATCTCGGCGAGAAAAAGCGATTTCGGCAATAAAATTTAAAACGCGTGTAAAACATAAACCAAACGATGAAATTGGTTATTTCTTCATGTATAATGATCAACTCGATACTCCCTAGCCCCCAACAGCCTTTTTTTTCATAACACTTTAACCAGAGTGACGGGAGAGCGGCATTTCAGAAAACGTGCTTATCTCGGCGAGAAAAAGCGATTTCGGCAATAAAATTTAAAACGCGTGTAAAACATAAACCAAACGATGGAATTGGTTATTTCTTCATGTATAATGATCAACTCAATACTCCCTAGCCCCCAACAGCCTTTTTTTTCATAACACTTTAACCAGAGTGACAAGAGAGCGGCATTTCAGAAAACGTGCTTATCTCGGCGAGAAAAAGCGATTTCGGCAATAAAATTTAAAACGCGTGTAAAACATAAACCAAACGATGAAATTGGTTATTTCTTCATGTATAATGATCAACTCGATACTCCCTAGCCCCCAACAGCCTTTTTTTTCATAACACTTTAACCAGAGTGACAGGAGAGCGGCATTTCAGAAAACGTGCTTATCTCGGCGAGAAAAAGCGATTTCGGCAATAAAATTTAAAACGCGTGTAAAACATAAACCAAACGATGAAATTGGTTATTTCTTCATGTATAATGATCAACTCGAGTCGAGCTCCAGGGAGAGAGGCTGATTTTTTGCTTTTTGAGGGCGACCGACGAACCGGCGCGGGGCGGACTCAAAAGCCCGCAGAGCCGTAGGCACTTAGAAAAGTTTCGCCTTTGGCTGTGAGCTCCAGGGGGAGAGGCTGGTTTTGCGTTATTTCAGGCCGGCTGGAGAACCGGCGCGGGTCGGACGCACAATCCCCGCAGAGCCGTGGGCACTTAGAAAATTTTCGCCAAGTTGGCTCTGAGCGCCTGGTACCTAATATGGAAGTATAGAGGCCGACTTTCGGGCAAGATCACGCCGCGTTAGGCTTCCAGGACCCCGGCTAAGCAATTTTACCGGCCCGCCCGGTTCTTTTTTTGAACCAGTCCGGTTCTTTTTACACTTCCAGCTGGAGCTCAGCAGCGGCTTTTGGCGCAAGATCACGCCGGGTTAGGCTTCCAGGACCTCGGCTAAGCAATTCTACCGGGCCGCCCGGTTCTTTTTTTGAACCAGCCCGGTTCTTTTTACACTTCCAGCTGAAGCTCACGAGCGGCTTTTGGGACAAGATCACGCCGTGTTAGGCTTCCAGAGCCCCGGCTAAGCAATTTTACCGGCCCGCCCGGTTCTTTTTTTTTAACCAGCCCGGTTCTTTTTACACTTCCAGCTGGAGCTCAGCAGCGGCTTTTTGGACAATATCACGCCGGGTTAGGCTTCCAGGACCCCGGCTAAGCTATTTTACCGGGCCGCCCGGTTCTTTTTTTTAACCAGCCCGGTTCTTTTTACACTTCCAGCTGGAGCTCACGAGCGGCTTTTTGGACAAGATCACGCCTGGTTAGGCTTCCAGAGCCCCGGCTAAGCAATTTTAACGGGCCGCCCGGTTCTTTTTTTTAACCAGCCTGGTTCTTTTTACACTTCCAGCTGGAGCTCAGCAGCGGCTTTTTGGACAAGATCACGCCGTGTTAGGCTTCCAGAGCCCCGGCTAAGCAATTTTACCGGGTCGCCCGGTTCTTTTTTTAACCAGCCCGGTTCTTTTTACACTTCCAGCTGGAGCTCAGCAGCGGCTTTTTGCACAGTATCACGCCGGGTTAGGCTTCCAGGACCCCGGCTAGGCAATTTTACCGGGCCGCCCGGTTCTTTTTTTTAACCAGCCCGGTTCTTTTTACACTTCCAGCTGGAGCTCAGCAGCGGCTTTTTGGACAAGATCACGCCGTGTTAGGCTTCCAGAGCCCCGGCTAAGCAATTTTACCGGGTCGCCCGGTTCTTTTTTTTAACCAGCCCGGTTCTTTTTACACTTCCAGCTGGAGCTCAGCAGCGGCTTTTTGGACAAGATCACGCCGTGTTAGGCTTCCAGAGCCCCGGCTAAGCAATTTTACCGGGTCGCCCGGTTCTTTTTTTAACCAGCCCGGTTCTTTTTACACATCCAGCTGGAGCTCAGCAGCGTGTAAAACATAAACCAAACGATGAAATTGGTTATTTCTTCATGTATAATGATCAACTCGATACTCCCTAGCCCCCAACAGCCTTTTTTTTCATAACACTTTAACCAGAGTGACGGGAGAGCGGCATTTCAGAAAACGTGCTTATCTCGGCGAGAAAAAGCGATTTCGGCAATAAAATTTAAAACGCGTGTAAAACATAAACCAAACGATGAAATTGGTTATTTCTTCATGTATAATGATCAACTCGATACTCCCTAGCCCCCAACAGCCTTTTTTTTCATAACACTTTAACCAGAGTGACGGGAGAGCGGCATTTCAGAAAACGTGCTTATCTCGGCGAGAAAAAGCGATTTCGGCAATAAAATTTAAAACGCGTGTAAAACATAAACCAAACGATGAAATTGGTTATTTCTTCATGTATAATGATCAACTCGATACTCCGTAGCCCCCAACAGCCTTTTTTTTCATAACACTTTAACCAGAGTGACGGGAGAGCGGCATTTCAGAAAACGTGCTTATCTCGGCGAGAAAAAGCGATTTCGGCAATAAAATTTAAAACGCGGGTAAATCATAAACCAAACGATGAAATTGGTTATTTCTTCATGTATAATGATCAACTCGATACTCCCTAGCCCCCAACAGCCTTTTTTTTCATAACACTTTAACCAGAGTGACGGGAGAGCGGCATTTCAGAAAACGTGCTTATCTCGGCGAGAAAAAGCGATTTCGGCAATAAAATTTAAAACGCGTGTAAAACATAAACCAAACGATGAAATTGGTTATTTCTTCATGTATAATGATCAACTCGATACTCCCTAGCCCCCAACAGCCTTTTTTTTCATAACACTTTAACCAGAGTGACGGGAGAGCGGCATTTCAGAAAACGTGCTTATCTCGGCGAGAAAAAGCGATTTCGGCAATAAAATTTAAAACGCGTGTAAAACATAAACCAAACGATGAAATTGGTTATTTCTTCATGTATAATGATCAACTCGATACTCCCTAGCCCCCAACAGCCTTTTTTTTCATAACACTTTAACCAGAGTGACGGGAGAGCGGCATTTCAGAAAACGTGCTTATCTCGGCGAGAAAAAGCGATTTCGGCAATAAAATTTAAAACGCGTGTAAAACATAAACCAAACGATGAAATTGGTTATTTCTTCATGTATAATGATCAACTCGATACTCCCTAGCCCCCAACAGCCTTTTTTTTCATAACACTTTAACCAGAGTGACGGGAGAGCGGCATTTCAGAAAACGTGCTTATCTCGGCGAGAAAAAGCGATTTCGGCAATAAAATTTAAAACGCGTGTAAAACATAAACCAAACGATGAAATTGGTTATTTCTTCATGTATAATGATCAACTCGATACTCCCTAGCCCCCAACAGCCTTTTTTTTCATAACACTTTAACCAGAGTGACGGGAGAGCGGCATTTCAGAAAACGTGCTTATCTCGGCGAGAAAAAGCGATTTCGGCAATAAAATTTAAAACGCGTGTAAAACATAAACCAAACGATGAAATTGGTTATTTCTTCATGTATAATGATCAACTCGATACTCCCTAGCCCCCAACAGCCTTTTTTTTCACAACACTTTAACCAGAGTGACGGGAGAGCGGCATTTCAGAAAACGTGCTTATCTCGGCGAGAAAAAGCGATTTCGGCAATAAAATTTAAAACGCGTGTAAAACATAAACCAAACGATGAAATTGGTTATTTCTTCATGTATAATGATCAACTCGATACTCCCTAGCCCCCAACAGCCTTTTTTTTCATAACACTTTAACCAGAGTGACGGGAGAGCGGCATTTCAGAAAACGTGCTTATCTCGGCGAGAAAAAGCGATTTCGGCAATAAAATTTAAAACGTGTGTAAAACATAAACCAAACGATGAAATTGGTTATTTCTTCATGTATAATGATCAACTCGATACTCCCTAGCCCCCAACAGCCTTTTTTTTCATAACACTTTAACCAGAGTGACGGGAGAGCGGCATTTCAGAAAACGTGCTTATCTCGGCGAGAAAAAGCGATTTCGGCAATAAAATTTAAAACGCGTGTAAAACATAAACCAAACGATGAAATTGGTTATTTCTTCATGTATAATGATCAACTCGATACTCCCTAGCCCCCAACAGCCTTTTTTTTCATAACACTTTAACCAGAGTGACGGGAGAGCGGCATTTCAGAAAACGTGCTTATCTCGGCGAGAAAAAGCGATTTCGGCAATAAAATTTAAAACGCGTGTAAAACATAAACCAAACGATGGAATTGGTTATTTCTTCATGTATAATGATCAACTCAATACTCCCTAGCCCCCAACAGCCTTTTTTTTCATAACACTTTAACCAGAGTGACAAGAGAGCGGCATTTCAGAAAACGTGCTTATCTCGGCGAGAAAAAGCGATTTCGGCAATAAAATTTAAAACGCGTGTAAAACATAAACCAAACGATGAAATTGGTTATTTCTTCATGTATAATGATCAACTCGATACTCCCTAGCCCCCAACAGCCTTTTTTTTCATAACACTTTAACCAGAGTGACAGGAGAGCGGCATTTCAGAAAACGTGCTTATCTCGGCGAGAAAAAGCGATTTCGGCAATAAAATTTAAAACGCGTGTAAAACATAAACCAAACGATGAAATTGGTTATTTCTTCATGTATAATGATCAACTCGATACTCCCTAGCCCCCAACAGCCTTTTTTTTCATAACACTTTAACCAGAGTGACGGGAGAGCGGCATTTCAGAAAACGTGCTTATCTCGGCGAGAAAAAGCGATTTCGGCAATAAAATTAAAAACGCGTGTAAAACATAAACCAAACGATGAAATTGGTTATTTCTTCATGTATAATGATCAACTCGATACTCCCTAGCCCCCAACAGCCTTTTTTTTCATAACACTTTAACCAGAGTGACGGGAGAGCGGCATTTCAGAAAACTTGCTTATCTCGGCGAGAAAAAGCGATTTCGGCAATAGAATTTAAAACGCGTGTAAAACATAAACCAAACGATGAAATTGGTTTTTTCTTCATGTATAATGATCAACTCGATACTCCCTAGCCCCCAACAGCCTTTTTTTTCATAACACTTTAACCAGAGTGACGGGAGAGCGGCATTTCAGAAAACGTGCTTATCTCGGCGAGAAAAAGCGATTTCGGCAATAAAATTTAAAACGCGTGTAAAACATAAACCAAACGATGAAATTGGTTATTTCTTCATGTATAATGATCAACTCGATACTCCCTAGCCCCCAACAGCCTTTTTTTTCACAACACTTTAACCAGAGTGACGGGAGAGCGGCATTTCAGAAAACGTGCTTGGCGAGAAAAAGCGATTTCGGCAATAAAATTTAAAACGCGTGTAAAACATAAACCAAACGATGAAATTGGTTATTTCTTCATGTATAATGATCAACTCGATACTCCCTAGCCCCCAACAGCCTTTTTTTTCATAACACTTTAACCAGAGTGACGGGAGAGCGGCATTTCTGAAAACGTGCTTATCTCGGCGAGAAAAAGCGATTTCGGCAATAAAATTTAAAACGCGTGTAAAACATAAACCAAACGATGAAATTGGTTATTTCTTCATGTATAATGATCAACTCGATACTCCCTAGCCCCCAACAGCCTTTTTTTTCATAACACTTTAACCAGAGTGACGGGAGAGCGGCATTTCAGAAAACGTGCTTATCTCGGCGAGAAAAAGCGATTTCGGCAATAAAATTTAAAACGCGTGTAAAACATAAACCAAACGATGAAATTGGTTATTTCTTCATGTATAATGATCAACTCGATACTCCCTAGCCCCCAACAGCCTTTTTTTTCATAACACTTTAACCAGAGTGACGGGAGAGCGGCATTTCAGAAAACGTGCTTATCTCGGCGAGAAAAAGCGATTTCGGCAATAAAATTTAAAACGCGTGTAAAACATAAACCAAACGATGAAATGGGTTATTTCTTCATGTATAATGATCAACTCGATACTCCCTAGCCCCCAACAGCCTTTTTTTTCATAACACTTTAACCAGAGTGACGGGAGAGCGGCATTTCAGAAAACGTGCTTATCTCGGCGAGAAAAAGCGATTTCGGCAATAAAATTTAAAACGCGTGTAAAACATAAACCAAACGATGAAATTGGTTATTTCTTCATGTATAATGATCAACTCGATACTCCCTAGCCCCCAACAGCCTTTTTTTTCATAACACTTTAACCAGAGTGACGGGAGAGCGGCATTTCAGAAAACGTGCTTATCTCGGCGAGAAAAAGCGATTTCGGCAATAAAATTTAAAACGCGTGTAAAACATAAACCAAACGATGAAATTGGTTATTTCTTCATGTATAATGATCAACTCGATACTCCCTAGCCCCCAACAGCCTTTTTTTTCATAACACTTTAACCAGAGTGACGGGAGAGCGGCATTTCAGAAAACGTGCTTATCTCGGCGAGAAAAAGCGATTTCGGCAATAAAATTTAAAACGCGTGTAAAACATAAACCAAACGATGAAATTGGTTATTTCTTCATGTATAATGATCAACTCGATACTCCCTAGCCCCCAACAGCCTTTTTTTTTTATAACACTTTAACCAGAGTGACGGGAGAGCGGCATTTCAGAAAACGTGCTTATCTCGGCGAGAAAAAGCGATTTCGGCAATAAAATTTAAAACGCGTGTAAAACATAAACCAAACGATGAAATTGGTTATTTCTTCATGTATAATGATCAACTCGATACTCCCTAGCCCCCAACAGCCTTTTTTTTCATAACACTTTAACCAGAGTGACGGGAGAGCGGCATTTCAGAAAACGTGCTTATCTCGGCGAGAAAAAGCGATTTCGGCAATAAAATTTAAAACGCGTGTAAAACATAAACCAAACGATGAAATTGGTTATTTCTTCATGTATAATGATCAACTCGATACTCCCTAGCCCCCAACAGCCTTTTTTTTCATAACACTTTAACCAGAGTGACGGGAGAGCGGCATTTCAGAAAACGTGCTTATCTCGGCGAGAAAAAGCGATTTCGGCAATAAAATTTAAAACGCGTGTAAAACATAAACCAAACGATGAAATTGGTTATTTCTTCATGTATAATGATCAACTCGATACTCCCTAGCCCCCAACAGCCTTTTTTTTCATAACACTTTAACCAGAGTGACGGGAGAGCGGCATTTCAGAAAACGTGCTTATCTCGGCGAGAAAAAGCGATTTCGGCAATAAAATTTAAAACGCGTGTAAAACATAAACCAAACGATGAAATTGGTTATTTCTTCATGTATAATGATCAACTCGATACTCCCTAGCCCACAACAGCCTTTTTTTTCATAACACTTTAACCAGAGTGACGGGAGAGCGGCATTTCAGAAAACGTGCTTATCTCGGCGAGAAAAAGCGATTTCGGCAATAAAATTTAAAACGCGTGTAAAACATAAACCAAACGATGAAATTGGTTATTTCTTCATGTATAATGATCAACTCGATACTCCCTAGCCCCCAACAGCCTTTTTTTTCATAACACTTTAACCAGAGTGACGGGAGAGCGGCATTTCAGAAAACGTGCTTATCTCGGCGAGAAAAAGCGATTTCGGCAATAAAATTTAAAACGCGTGTAAAACATAAACCAAACGATGAAATTGGTTATTTCTTCATGTATAATGATCAACTCGATACTCCCTAGCCCCCAACAGCCTTTTTTTTCATAACACTTTAACCAGAGTGACGGGAGAGCGGCATTTCAGAAAACTTGCTTATCTCGGCGAGAAAAAGCGATTTCGGCAATAGAATTTAAAACGCGTGTAAAACATAAACCAAACGATGAAATTGGTTATTTCTTCATGTATAATGATCAACTCGATACTCCCTAGCCCCCAACAGCCTTTTTTTTCATAACACTTTAACCAGAGTGACGGGAGAGCGGCATTTCAGAAAACGTGCTTATCTCGGCGAGAAAAAGCGATTTCGGCAATAAAATTTAAAACGCGTGTAAAACATAAACCAAACGATGAAATTGGTTATTTCTTCATGTATAATGATCAACTCGATACTCCCTAGCCCCCAACAGCCTTTTTTGTCATAACACTTTAACCACAGTGACGGGAGAGCGGCATTTCAGAAAACGTGCTTATCTCGGCGAGAAAAAGCGATTTCGGCAATAAAATTTAAAACGCGTGTAAAACATAAACCAAACGATGAAATTGGTTATTTCTTCATGTATAATGATCAACTCGAGTCGAGCTCCAGGGAGAGAGGCTGATTTTTTGCTTTTTGAGGCCGACCGACGAACCGGCGCGGGGCGGACTCAAAAGCCCGCAGAGCCGTAGGCACTTAGAAAAGTTTCGCCTTTGGCTGTGAGCTCCAGGGGGAGAGGCTGGTTTTGCGTTATTTCAGGCCGGCTGGAGAACCGGCGCGGGTCGGACGCACAATCCCCGCAGAGCCGTGGGCACTTAGAAAATTTTCGCCAAGTTGGCTCTGAGCGCCTGGTACCTAATATGGAAGTATAGAGGCCGACTTTCGGGCAAGATCACGCCGCGTTAGGCTTCCAGGACCCCGGCTAAGCAATTTTACCGGCCCGCCCGGTTCTTTTTTTGAACCAGTCCGGTTCTTTTTACACTTCCAGCTGGAGCTCAGCAGCGGCTTTTGGCGCAAGATCACGCCGGGTTAGGCTTCCAGGACCTCGGCTAAGCAATTCTACCGGGCCGCCCGGTTCTTTTTTTGAACCAGCCCGGTTCTTTTTACACTTCCAGCTGAAGCTCACGAGCGGCTTTTGGGACAAGATCACGCCGTGTTAGGCTTCCAGAGCCCCGGCTAAGCAATTTTACCGGCCCGCCCGGTTCTTTTTTTTTAACCAGCCCGGTTCTTTTTACACTTCCAGCTGGAGCTCAGCAGCGGCTTTTTGGACAATATCACGCCGGGTTAGGCTTCCAGGACCCCGGCTAAGCAATTTTACCGGGCCGCCCGGTTCTTTTTTTTAACCAGCCCGGTTCTTTTTACACTTCCAGCTGGAGCTCACGAGCGGCTTTTTGGACAAGATCACGCCTGGTTAGGCTTCCAGAGCCCCGGCTAAGCAATTTTAACGGGCCGCCCGGTTCTTTTTTTTAACCAGCCTGGTTCTTTTTACACTTCCAGCTGGAGCTCAGCAGCGGCTTTTTGGACAAGATCACGCCGTGTTAGGCTTCCAGAGCCCCGGCTAAGCAATTTTACCGGGTCGCCCGGTTCTTTTTTTAACCAGCCCGGTTCTTTTTACACTTCCAGCTGGAGCTCAGCAGCGGCTTTTTGCACAGTATCACGCCGGGTTAGGCTTCCAGGACCCCGGCTAGGCAATTTTACCGGGCCGCCCGGTTCTTTTTTTTAACCAGCCCGGTTCTTTTTACACTTCCAGCTGGAGCTCAGCAGCGGCTTTTTGGACAAGATCACGCCGTGTTAGGCTTCCAGAGCCCCGGCTAAGCAATTTTACCGGGTCGCCCGGTTCTTTTTTTTAACCAGCCCGGTTCTTTTTACACTTCCAGCTGGAGCTCAGCAGCGGCTTTTTGGACAAAATCACGCCGTGTTAGGCTTCCAGAGCCCCGGCTAAGCAATTTTACCGGGTCGCCCGGTTCTTTTTTTAACCAGCCCGGTTCTTTTTACACATCCAGCTGGAGCTCAGCAGCGTGTAAAACATAAACCAAACGATGAAATTGGTTATTTCTTCATGTATAATGATCAACTCGATACTCCCTAGCCCCCAACAGCCTTTTTTTTCATAACACTTTAACCAGAGTGACGGGAGAGCGGCATTTCAGAAAACGTGCTTATCTCGGCGAGAAAAAGCGATTTCGGCAATAAAATTTAAAACGCGTGTAAAACATAAACCAAACGATGAAATTGGTTATTTCTTCATGTATAATGATCAACTCGATACTCCCTAGCCCCCAACAGCCTTTTTTTTCATAACACTTTAACCAGAGTGACGGGAGAGCGGCATTTCAGAAAACGTGCTTATCTCGGCGAGAAAAAGCGATTTCGGCAATAAAATTTAAAACGCGTGTAAAACATAAACCAAACGATGAAATGGGTTATTTCTTCATGTATAATGATCAACTCGATACTCCCTAGCCCCCAACAGCCTTTTTTTTCATAACACTTTAACCAGAGTGACGGGAGAGCGGCATTTCAGAAAACGTGCTTATCTCGGCGAGAAAAAGCGATTTCGGCAATAAAATTTAAAACGCGTGTAAAACATAAACCAAACGATGAAATTGGTTATTTCTTCATGTATAATGATCAACTCGATACTCCCTAGCCCCCAACAGCCTTTTTTTTCATAACACTTTAACCAGAGTGACGGGAGAGCGGCATTTCAGAAAACGTGCTTATCTCGGCGAGAAAAAGCGATTTCGGCAATAAAATTTAAAACGCGTGTAAAACATAAACCAAACGATGAAATTGGTTATTTCTTCATGTATAATGATCAACTCGATACTCCCTAGCCCCCAACAGCCTTTTTTTTCATAACACTTTAACCAGAGTGACGGGAGAGCGGCATTTCAGAAAACGTGCTTATCTCGGCGAGAAAAAGCGATTTCGGCAATAAAATTTAAAACGCGTGTAAAACATAAACCAAACGATGAAATTGGTTATTTCTTCATGTATAATGATCAACTCGATACTCCCTAGCCCCCAACAGCCTTTTTTTTTTATAACACTTTAACCAGAGTGACGGGAGAGCGGCATTTCAGAAAACGTGCTTATCTCGGCGAGAAAAAGCGATTTCGGCAATAAAATTTAAAACGCGTGTAAAACATAAACCAAACGATGAAATTGGTTATTTCTTCATGTATAATGATCAACTCGATACTCCCTAGCCCCCAACAGCCTTTTTTTTCATAACACTTTAACCAGAGTGACGGGAGAGCGGCATTTCAGAAAACGTGCTTATCTCGGCGAGAAAAAGCGATTTCGGCAATAAAATTTAAAACGCGTGTAAAACATAAACCAAACGATGAAATTGGTTATTTCTTCATGTATAATGATCAACTCGATACTCCCTAGCCCCCAACAGCCTTTTTTTTCATAACACTTTAACCAGAGTGACGGGAGAGCGGCATTTCAGAAAACGTGCTTATCTCGGCGAGAAAAAGCGATTTCGGCAATAAAATTTAAAACGCGTGTAAAACATAAACCAAACGATGAAATTGGTTATTTCTTCATGTATAATGATCAACTCGATACTCCCTAGCCCCCAACAGCCTTTTTTTTCATAACACTTTAACCAGAGTGACGGGAGAGCGGCATTTCAGAAAACGTGCTTATCTCGGCGAGAAAAAGCGATTTCGGCAATAAAATTTAAAACGCGTGTAAAACATAAACCAAACGATGAAATTGGTTATTTCTTCATGTATAATGATCAACTCGATACTCCCTAGCCCACAACAGCCTTTTTTTTCATAACACTTTAACCAGAGTGACGGGAGAGCGGCATTTCAGAAAACGTGCTTATCTCGGCGAGAAAAAGCGATTTCGGCAATAAAATTTAAAACGCGTGTAAAACATAAACCAAACGATGAAATTGGTTATTTCTTCATGTATAATGATCAACTCGATACTCCCTAGCCCCCAACAGCCTTTTTTTTTCATAACACTTTAACCAGAGTGACGGGAGAGCGGCATTTCAGAAAACGTGCTTATCTCGGCGAGAAAAAGCGATTTCGGCAATAAAATTTAAAACGCGTGTAAAACATAAACCAAACGATGAAATTGGTTATTTCTTCATGTATAATGATCAACTCGATACTCCCTAGCCCCCAACAGCCTTTTTTTTCATAACACTTTAACCAGAGTGACGGGAGAGCGGCATTTCAGAAAACTTGCTTATCTCGGCGAGAAAAAGCGATTTCGGCAATAGAATTTAAAACGCGTGTAAAACATAAACCAAACGATGAAATTGGTTATTTCTTCATGTATAATGATCAACTCGATACTCCCTAGCCCCCAACAGCCTTTTTTTTCATAACACTTTAACCAGAGTGACGGGAGAGCGGCATTTCAGAAAACGTGCTTATCTCGGCGAGAAAAAGCGATTTCGGCAATAAAATTTAAAACGCGTGTAAAACATAAACCAAACGATGAAATTGGTTATTTCTTCATGTATAATGATCAACTCGATACTCCCTAGCCCCCAACAGCCTTTTTTGTCATAACACTTTAACCACAGTGACGGGAGAGCGGCATTTCAGAAAACGTGCTTATCTCGGCGAGAAAAAGCGATTTCGGCAATAAAATTTAAAACGCGTGTAAAACATAAACCAAACGATGAAATTGGTTATTTCTTCATGTATAATGATCAACTCGAGTCGAGCTCCAGGGAGAGAGGCTGATTTTTTGCTTTTTGAGGCCGACCGACGAACCGGCGCGGGGCGGACTCAAAAGCCCGCAGAGCCGTAGGCACTTAGAAAAGTTTCGCCTTTGGCTGTGAGCTCCAGGGGGAGAGGCTGGTTTTGCGTTATTTCAGGCCGGCTTGAGAACCGGCGCGGGTCGGACGCACAATCCCCGCAGAGCCGTGGGCACTTAGAAAATTTTCGCCAAGTTGGCTCTGAGCGCCTGGTACCTAATATGGAAGTATAGAGGCCGACTTTCGGGCAAGATCACGCCGCGTTAGGCTTCCAGGACCCCGGCTAAGCAATTTTACCGGCCCGCCCGGTTCTTTTTTTGAACCAGTCCGGTTCTTTTTACACTTCCAGCTGGAGCTCAGCAGCGGCTTTTGGCGCAAGATCACGCCGGGTTAGGCTTCCAGGACCTCGGCTAAGCAATTCTACCGGGCCGCCCGGTTCTTTTTTTGAACCAGCCCGGTTCTTTTTACACTTCCAGCTGAAGCTCACGAGCGGCTTTTGGGACAAGATCACGCCGTGTTAGGCTTCCAGAGCCCCGGCTAAGCAATTTTACCGGCCCGCCCGGTTCTTTTTTTTTAACCAGCCCGGTTCTTTTTACACTTCCAGCTGGAGCTCAGCAGCGGCTTTTTGGACAATATCACGCCGGGTTAGGCTTCCAGGACCCCGGCTAAGCAATTTTACCGGGCCGCCCGGTTCTTTTTTTTAACCAGCCCGGTTCTTTTTACACTTCCAGCTGGAGCTCACGAGCGGCTTTTTGGACAAGATCACGCCTGGTTAGGCTTCCAGAGCCCCGGCTAAGCAATTTTAACGGGCCGCCCGGTTCTTTTTTTTAACCAGCCTGGTTCTTTTTACACTTCCAGCTGGAGCTCAGCAGCGGCTTTTTGGACAAGATCACGCCGTGTTAGGCTTCCAGAGCCCCGGCTAAGCAATTTTACCGGGTCGCCCGGTTCTTTTTTTAACCAGCCCGGTTCTTTTTACACTTCCAGCTGGAGCTCAGCAGCGGCTTTTTGCACAGTATCACGCCGGGTTAGGCTTCCAGGACCCCGGCTAGGCAATTTTACCGGGCCGCCCGGTTCTTTTTTTTAACCAGCCCGGTTCTTTTTACACTTCCAGCTGGAGCTCAGCAGCGGCTTTTTGGACAAGATCACGCCGTGTTAGGCTTCCAGAGCCCCGGCTAAGCAATTTTACCGGGTCGCCCGGTTCTTTTTTTTAACCAGCCCGGTTCTTTTTACACTTCCAGCTGGAGCTCAGCAGCGGCTTTTTGGACAAAATCACGCCGTGTTAGGCTTCCAGAGCCCCGGCTAAGCAATTTTACCGGGTCGCCCGGTTCTTTTTTTAACCAGCCCGGTTCTTTTTACACATCCAGCTGGAGCTCAGCAGCGTGTAAAACATAAACCAAACGATGAAATTGGTTATTTCTTCATGTATAATGATCAACTCGATACTCCCTAGCCCCCAACAGCCTTTTTTTTCATAACACTTTAACCAGAGTGACGGGAGAGCGGCATTTCAGAAAACGTGCTTATCTCGGCGAGAAAAAGCGATTTCGGCAATAAAATTTAAAACGCGTGTAAAACATAAACCAAACGATGAAATTGGTTATTTCTTCATGTATAATGATCAACTCGATACTCCCTAGCCCCCAACAGCCTTTTTTTTCATAACACTTTAACCAGAGTGACGGGAGAGCGGCATTTCAGAAAACGTGCTTATCTCGGCGAGAAAAAGCGATTTCGGCAATAAAATTTAAAACGCGTGTAAAACATAAACCAAACGATGAAATTGGTTATTTCTTCATGTATAATGATCAACTCGATACTCCCTAGCCCCCAACAGCCTTTTTTTTCACAACACTTTAACCAGAGTGACGGGAGAGCGGCATTTCAGAAAACGTGCTTATCTCGGCGAGAAAAAGCGATTTCGGCAATAAAATTTAAAACGCGTGTAAAACATAAACCAAACGATGAAATTGGTTATTTCTTCATGTATAATGATCAACTCGATACTCCCTAGCCCCCAACAGCCTTTTTTTTCATAACACTTTAACCAGAGTGACGGGAAAGCGGCATTTCAGAAAACGTGCTTATCTCGGCGAGAAAAAGCGATTTTGGCAATAAAATTTAAAACGCGTGTAAAACATAAACCAAACGATGAAATTGGTTATTTCTTCATGTATAATGATCAACTCGATACTCCCTAGCCCCCAACAGCCTTTTTTTTTCATAACACTTTAACCAGAGTGACGGGAGAGCGGCATTTCAGAAAACGTGCTTATCTCGGCGAGAAAAAGCGATTTCGGCAATAAAATTTAAAACGCGTGTAAAACATAAACCAAACGATGAAATTGGTTATTTCTTCATGTATAATGATCAACTCGATACTCCCTAGCCCCCAACAGCCTTTTTTTTCATAATACTTTAACCAGAGTGACGGGAGACCGGCATTTCAGAAAACGTGCTTATCTCGGCGAGAAAAAGCGATTTCGGCAATAAAATTTAAAACGCGTGTAAAACATAAACCAAACGATAAAAATTGGTTATTTCTTCATGTATAATGATCAACTCGATACTCCCTAGCCCCCAACAGCGTTTTTTTTCATAACACTTTAACCAGAGTGACGGGAGAGCGGCATTTCAGAAAACATGCTTATCTCGGCGAGAAAAAGCGATTTCAGCAATAAAATTTAAAACGCGTGTAAAACATAAACCAAACGATGAAATTGGTTATTTCTTCATGTATAATGATCAACTCGATACTCCCTAGCCCCCAACAGCCTTTTTTTTCATAACACTTTAACCAGAGTGACGGGAGAGCGGCATTTCAGAAAACGTGCTTATCTCGGCGAGAAAAAGCGATTTCGGCAATAAAATTTAAAACGCGTGTAAAACATAAACCAAACGATGAAATTGGTTATTTCTTCATGTATAATGATCAACTCGATACTCCCTAGCCCCCAACAGCCTTTTTTTTCATAACACTTTAACCAGAGTGACGGGCATTTCAGAAAACGTGCTTATCTCGGCGAGAAAAAGCGATTTCGGCAATAAAATTTAAAACGCGTGTAAAACATAAACCAAACGATGAAATTGGTTATTTCTTCATGTATAATGATCAACTCGATACTCCCTAGCCCCCAACAGCCTTTTTTTTCATAACACTTTACAGAGTGACGGGAGAGCGGATTTTCAGAAAACGTGCTTATCTCGGCGAGAAAAAGCGATTTCGGCAATAAAATTTAAAACGCGTGTAAAACATAAACCAAACGATGAAATTGGTTATTTCTTCATGTATAATGATCAACTCGATACTCCCTAGCCCCCAACAGCGTTTTTTTTCATAACACTTTAACCAGAGTGACGGGAGAGCGGCATTTCAGAAAACATGCTTATCTCGGCGAGAAAAAGCGATTTCGGCAATAAAATTTAAAACGCGTGTAAAACATAAACCAAACGATGAAATTGGTTATTTCTTCATGTATAATGATCAACTCGATACTCCCTAGCCCCCAACAGCCTTTTTTTTCATAACACTTTAACCAGAGTGACGGGAGAGCGGCATTTCAGAAAACGTGCTTATCTCGGCGAGAAAAAGCGATTTCGGCAATAAAATTTAAAACGCGTGTAAAACATAAACCAAACGATGAAATTGGTTATTTCTTCATGTATAATGATCAACTCGATACTCCCTAGCCCCCAACAGCCTTTTTTTTCATAACACTTTAACCAGAGTGACGGGAGAGCGGCATTTCAGAAAACGTGCTTATCTCGGCGAGAAAAAGCGATTTCGGCAATAAAATTTAAAACGCGTGTAAAACATAAACCAAACGATGAAATTGGTTATTTCTTCATGTATAATGATCAACTCGATACTCCCTAGCCCCCAACAGCCTTTTTTTTCATAACACTTTAACCAGAGTGACGGGAGAGTGGCATTTCAGAAAACGTGCTTATCTCGGCGAGAAAAAGCGATTTCGGCAATAAAATTTAAAACGCGTGTAAAACATAAACCAAACGATGAAATTGGTTATTTCTTCATGTATAATGATCAACTCAATACTCCCTAGCCCCCAACAGTCTTTTTTTTCATAACACTTTAACCAGAGTGACGGGAGAGCGGCATTTCAGAAAACGTGCTTATCTCGGCGAGAAAAAGCGATTTCGGCAATAAAATTTAAAACGCGTGTAAAACATAAACCAAACGATGAAATTGGTTATTTCTTCATGTATAATGATCAACTCGATACTCCCTAGCCCCCAACAGCCTTTTTTTTCACAACACTTTAACCAGAGTGACGGGAGAGCGGCATTTCAGAAAACGTGCTTATCTCGGCGAGAAAAAGCGATTTCGGCAATAAAATTTAAAACGCGTGTAAAACATAAACCAAACGATGAAATTGGTTATTTCTTCATGTATAATGATCAACTCGATACTCCCTAGCCCCCAACAGCCTTTTTTTTCATAACACTTTAACCAGAGTGACGGGAGAGCGGCATTTCAGAAAACGTGCTTATCTCGGCGAGAAAAAGCGATTTCGGCAATAAAATTTAAAACGCGTGTAAAACATAAACCAAACGATGAAATGGGTTATTTCTTCATGTATAATGATCAACTCGATACTCCCTAGCCCCCAACAGCCTTTTTTTTCATAACACTTTAACCAGAGTGACGGGAGAGCGGCATTTCAGAAAACGTGCTTATCTCGGCGAGAAAAAGCGATTTCGGCAATAAAATTTAAAACGCGTGTAAAACATAAACCAAACGATGAAATTGGTTATTTCTTCATGTATAATGATCAACTCGATACTCCCTAGCCCCCAACAGCCTTTTTTTTCATAACACTTTAACCAGAGTGACGGGAGAGCGGCATTTCAGAAAACGTGCTTATCTCGGCGAGAAAAAGCGATTTCGGCAATAAAATTTAAAACGCGTGTAAAACATAAACCAAACGATGAAATTGGTTATTTCTTCATGTATAATGATCAACTCGATACTCCCTAGCCCCCAACAGCCTTTTTTTTTCATAACACTTTAACCAGAGTGACGGGAGAGCGGCATTTCAGAAAACGTGCTTATCTCGGCGAGAAAAAGCGATTTCGGCAATAAAATTTAAAACGCGTGTAAAACATAAACCAAACGATGAAATTGGTTATTTCTTCATGTATAATGATCAACTCGATACTCCCTAGCCCCCAACAGCCTTTTTTTTCATAACACTTTAACCAGAGTGACGGGAGAGCGGCATTTCAGAAAACGTGCTTATCTCGGCGAGAAAAAGCGATTTCGGCAATAAAATTTAAAACGCGTGTAAAACATAAACCAAACGATGAAATTGGTTATTTCTTCATGTATAATGATCAACTCGATACTCCCTAGCCCCCAACAGCCTTTTTTTTCATAACACTTTAACCAGAGTGACGGGAGAGCGGCATTTCAGAAAACGTGCTTATCTCGGCGAGAAAAAGCGATTTCGGCAATAAAATTTAAAACGCGTGTAAAACATAAACCAAACGATGAAATTGGTTATTTCTTCATGTATAATGATCAACTCGATACTCCCTAGCCCCCAACAGCCTTTTTTTTCATAACACTTTAACCAGAGTGACGGGAGAGCGGCATTTCAGAAAACGTGCTTATCTCGGCGAGAAAAAGCGATTTCGGCAATAAAATTTAAAACGCGTGTAAAACATAAACCAAACGATGAAATTGGTTATTTCTTCATGTATAATGATCAACTCGATACTCCCTAGCCCCCAACAGCCTTTTTTTTCATAACACTTTAACCAGAGTGACGGGAGAGCGGCATTTCAGAAAACGTGCTTATCTCGGCGAGAAAAAGCGATTTCGGCAATAAAATTTAAAACGCGTGTAAAACATAAACCAAACGATGAAATGGGTTATTTCTACATGTATAATGATCAACTCGATACTCCCTAGCCCCCAACAGCCTTTTTTTTCATAACACTTTAACCAGAGTGACGGGAGAGCGGCATTTCAGAAAACGTGCTTATCTCGGCGAGAAAAAGCGATTTCGGCAATAAAATTTAAAACGCGTGTAAAACATAAACCAAACGATGAAATTGGTTATTTCTTCATGTATAATGATCAACTCGATACTCCCTAGCCCCCAACAGCCTTTTTTTTCATAACACTTTAACCAGAGTGACGGGAGAGCGGCATTTCAGAAAACGTGCTTATCTCGGCGAGAAAAAGCGATTTCGGCAATAAAATTTAAAACGCGTGTAAAACATAAACCAAACGATGAAATTGGTTATTTCTTCATGTATAATGATCAACTCGATACTCCCTAGCCCCCAACAGCCTTTTTTTTTCATAACACTTTAACCAGAGTGACGGGAGAGCGGCATTTCAGAAAACGTGCTTATCTCGGCGAGAAAAAGCGATTTCGGCAATAAAATTTAAAACGCGTGTAAAACATAAACCAAACGATGAAATTGGTTATTTCTTCATGTATAATGATCAACTCGATACTCCCTAGCCCCCAACAGCCTTTTTTTTCATAACACTTTAACCAGAGTGACGGGAGAGCGGCATTTCAGAAAACGTGCTTATCTCGGCGAGAAAAAGCGATTTCGGCAATAAAATTTAAAACGCGTGTAAAACATAAACCAAACGATGAAATTGGTTATTTCTTCATGTATAATGATCAACTCGATACTCCCTAGCCCCCAACAGCCTTTTTTTTCATAACACTTTAACCAGAGTGACGGGAGAGCGGCATTTCAGAAAACGTGCTTATCTCGGCGAGAAAAAGCGATTTCGGCAATAAAATTTAAAACGCGTGTAAAACATAAACCAAACGATGAAATTGGTTATTTCTTCATGTATAATGATCAACTCGATACTCCCTAGCCCCCAACAGCCTTTTTTTTCATAACACTTTAACCAGAGTGACGGGAGAGCGGCATTTCAGAAAACGTGCTTATCTCGGCGAGAAAAAGCGATTTCGGCAATAAAATTTAAAACGCGTGTAAAACATAAACCAAACGATGAAATTGGTTATTTCTTCATGTATAATGATCAACTCGATACTCCCTAGCCCCCAACAGCGTTTTTTTTCATAACACTTTAACCAGAGTGACGGGAGAGCGGCATTTCAGAAAACGTGCTTATCTCGGCGAGAAAAAGCGATTTCGGCAATAAAATTTAAAACGCGTGTAAAACATAAACCAAACGATGAAATTGGTTATTTCTTCATGTATAATGATCAACTCGATACTCCCTAGCCCCCAACAGCCTTTTTTTCCATAACACTTTAACCAGAGTGACGGGAGAGCGGCATTTCAGAAAACGTGCTTATCTCGGCGAGAAAAAGCGATTTCGGCAATAAAATTTAAAACGCGTGTAAAACATAAACCAAACGATGAAATTGGTTATTTCTTCATGTATAATGATCAACTCGATACTCCCTAGCCCCCAACAGCCTTTTTTTTCATAACACTTTAACCAGAGTGACGGGAGAGCGGCATTTCAGAAAACGTGCTTATCTCGGCGAGAAAAAGCGATTTCGGCAATAAAATTTAAAACGCGTGTAAAACATAAACCAAACGATGAAATTGGTTATTTCTTCATGTATAATGATCAACTCGATACTCCCTAGCCCCCAACAGCCTTTTTTTTCATAACACTTTAACCAGAGTGACGGGAGAGCGGCATTTCAGAAAACGTGCTTATCTCGGCGAGAAAAAGCGATTTCGGCAATAAAATTTAAAACGCGTGTAAAACATAAACCAAACGATGAAATTGGTTATTTCTTCATGTATAATGATCAACTCGATACTCCCTAGCCCCCAACAGCCTTTTTTTTCATAACACTTTAACCAGAGTGACGGGAGAGCGGCATTTCAGAAAACGTGCTTATCTCGGCGAGAACAAGCGATTTCGGCAATAAAATTTAAAACGCGTGTAAAACATAAACCAAACGATGAAATTGGTTATTTCTTCATGTATAATGATCAACTCGATACTCCCTAGCCCCCAACAGCCTTTTTTTTCATAACACTTTAACCAGAGTGACGGGAGAGCGGCATTTCAGAAAACGTGCTTATCTCGGCGAGAAAAAGCGATTTCGGCAATAAAATTTAAAACGCGTGTAAAACATAAACCAAACGATGGAATTGGTTATTTCTTCATGTATAATGATCAACTCGATACTCCCTAGCCCCCAACAGCCTTTTTTTTCATAACACTTTAACCAGAGTGACGGGAGAGCGGCATTTCAGAAAACGTGCTTATCTCGGCGAGAAAAAGCGATTTCGGCAATAAAATTTAAAACGCGTGTAAAACATAAACCAAACGATGAAATTGGTTATTTCTTCATGTATAATGATCAACTCGATACTCCCTAGCCCCCAACAGCCTTTTTTTTCAAAAAACTTTAACCGGAGTGACGGGAGAGCGGCATTTCAGAAAACGTGCTTATCTCGGCGAGAAAAAGCGATTTTGGCAATAAAATTTAAAACGCGTGTAAAACATAAACCAAACGATGAAATTGGTTATTTCTTCATGTAAAATGATCAACTCGATACTCCCTAGCCCCCAACAGCCTTTTTTTTCATAACACTTTAACCAGAGTGACGGGAGAGCGGCATTTCAGAAAACGTGCTTATCTCGGCGAGAAAAAGCGATTTCGGCAATAAAATTTAAAACGTGTAAAACATAAACCAAACGATGAAATTGGTTATTTCTTCATGTATAATGATCAACTCGATACTCCCTAGCCCCCAACAGCCTTTTTTTTCATAACACTTTAACCAGAGTGACGGGAGAGCGGCATTTCAGAAAATGTGCTTATCTCGGCGAGAAAAAGCGATTTCGGCAATAAAATTTAAAACGCGTGTAAAACATAAACCAAACGATGAAATTGGTTATTTCTTCATGTATAATGATCAACTCGATACTCCCTAGCCCCCAACAGCCTTTTTTTTCATAACACTTTAACCAGAGTGACGGGAGAGCGGCATTTCAGAAAACGTGCTTATCTCGGCGAGAACAAGCGATTTCGGCAATAAAATTTAAAACGCGTGTAAAACATAAACCAAACGATGAAATTGGTTATTTCTTCATGTATAATGATCAACTCGATACTCCCTAGCCCCCAACAGCCTTTTTTTTCATAACACTTTAACCAGAGTGACGGGAGAGCGGCATTTCAGAAAACGTGCTTATCTCGGCGAGAAAAAGCGATTTCGGCAATAAAATTTAAAACGCGTGTAAAACATAAACCAAACGATGAAATTGGTTATTTCTTCATGTATAATGATCAACTCGATACTCCCTAGCCCCCAACAGCCTTTTTTTTCATAACACTTTAACCAGAGTGACGGGAGAGCGGCATTTCAGAAAACGTGCTTATCTCGGCGAGAAAAAGCGATTTCGGCAATAAAATTTAAAACGCGTGTAAAACATAAACCAAACGATGAAATTGGTTATTTCTTCATGTATAATGATCAACTCGATACTCCCTAGCCCCCAACAGCCTTTTTTTTCATAACACTTTAACCAGAGTGACGGGAGAGCGGCATTTCAGAAAACGTGCTTATCTCGGCGAGAAAAAGCGATTTCGGCAATAAAATTTAAAACGCGTGTAAAACATAAACCAAACGATGAAATTGGTTATTTCTTCATGTATAATGATCAACTCGATACTCCCTAGCCCCCAACAGCCTTTTTTTTCATAACACTTTAACCAGAGTGACGGGAGAGCGGCATTTCAGAAAACGTGCTTATCTCGGCGAGAAAAAGCGATTTCGGCAATAAAATTTAAAACGCGTGTAAAACATAAACCAAACGATGAAATTGGTTATTTCTTCATGTATAATGATCAACTCGATACTCCCTAGCCCCCAACAGCCTTTTTTTTCATAACACTTTAACCAGAGTGACGGGAGAGCGGCATTTCAGAAAACGTGCTTATCTCGGCGAGAAAAAGCGATTTCGGCAATAAAATTTAAAACGCGTGTAAAACATAAACCAAACGATGAAATTGGTTATTTCTTCATGTATAATGATCAACTCGATACTCCCTAGCCCCCAACAGCCTTTTTTTTCATAACACTTTAACCAGAGTGACGGGAGAGCGGCATTTCAGAAAACGTGCTTATCTCGGCGAGAAAAAGCGATTTCGGCAATAAAATTTAAAACGCGTGTAAAACATAAACCAAACGATGAAATTGGTTATTTCTTCATGTATAATGATCAACTCGATACTCCCTAGCCCCCAACAGCCTTTTTTTTCATAACACTTTAACCAGAGTGACGGGAGAGCGGCATTTCAGAAAACGTGCTTATCTCGGCGAGAAAAAGCGATTTCGGCAATAAAATTTAAAACGCGTGTAAAACATAAACCAAACGATGAAATTGGTTATTTCTTCATGTATAATGATCAACTCGATACTCCCTAGCCCCCAACAGCCTTTTTTTTCATAACACTTTAACCAGAGTGACGGGAGAGCGGCATTTCAGAAAACGTGCTTATCTCGGCGAGAAAAAGCGATTTCGGCAATAAAATTTAAAACGCGTGTAAAACATAAACCAAACGATGAAATTGGTTATTTCTTCATGTATAATGATCAACTCGATACTCCCTAGCCCCCAACAGCCTTTTTTTTCATAACACTTTAACCAGAGTGACGGGAGAGCGGCATTTCAGAAAACGTGCTTATCTCGGCGAGAAAAAGCGATTTCGGCAATAAAATTTAAAACGCGTGTAAAACATAAACCAAACGATGAAATTGGTTATTTCTTCATGTATAATGATCAACTCGATACTCCCTAGCCCCCAACAGCCTTTTTTTTCATAACACTTTAACCAGAGTGACGGGAGAGCGGCATTTCAGAAAACGTGCTTATCTCGGCGAGAAAAAGCGATTTCGGCAATAAAATTTAAAACGCGTGTAAAACATAAACCAAACGATGAAATTGGTTATTTCTTCATGTATAATGATCAACTCGATACTCCCTAGCCCCCAACAGCCTTTTTTTTCATAACACTTTAACCAGAGTGACGGGAGAGCGGCATTTCAGAAAACGTGCTTATCTCGGCGAGAAAAAGCGATTTCGGCAATAAAATTTAAAACGCGTGTAAAACATAAACCAAACGATGAAATTGGTTATTTCTTCATGTATAATGATCAACTCGATACTCCCTAGCCCCCAACAGCCTTTTTTTTCATAACACTTTAACCAGAGTGACGGGAGAGCGGCATTTCAGAAAACGTGCTTATCTCGGCGAGAAAAAGCGATTTCGGCAATAAAATTTAAAACGCGTGTAAAACATAAACCAAACGATGAAATTGGTTATTTCTTCATGTATAATGATCAACTCGATACTCCCTAGCCCCCAACAGCCTTTTTTTTCATAACACTTTAACCAGAGTGACGGGAGAGCGGCATTTCAGAAAACGTGCTTATCTCGGCGAGAAAAAGCGATTTCGGCAATAAAATTTAAAACGCGTGTAAAACATAAACCAAACGATGAAATTGGTTATTTCTTCATGTATAATGATCAACTCGATACTCCCTAGCCCCCAACAGCCTTTTTTTTCATAACACTTTAACCAGAGTGACGGGAGAGCGGCATTTCAGAAAACGTGCTTATCTCGGCGAGAAAAAGCGATTTCGGCAATAAAATTTAAAACGCGTGTAAAACATAAACCAAACGATGAAATTGGTTATTTCTTCATGTATAATGATCAACTCGATACTCCCTAGCCCCCAACAGCCTTTTTTTTCATAACACTTTAACCAGAGTGACGGGAGAGCGGCATTTCAGAAAACGTGCTTATCTCGGCGAGAAAAAGCGATTTCGGCAATAAAATTTAAAACGCGTGTAAAACATAAACCAAACGATGAAATTGGTTATTTCTACATGTATAATGATCAACTCGATACTCCCTAGCCCCCAACAGCCTTTTTTTTCATAACACTTTAACCAGAGTGACGGGAGAGCGGCATTTCAGAAAACGTGCTTATCTCGGCGAGAAAAAGCGATTTCGGCAATAAAATTTAAAACGCGTGTAAAACATAAACCAAACGATGAAATTGGTTATTTCTTCATGTATAATGATCAACTCGATACTCCCTAGCCCCCAACAGCCTTTTTTTTCATAACACTTTAACCAGAGTGACGGGAGAGCGGCATTTCAGAAAACGTGCTTATCTCGGCGAGAAAAAGCGATTTCGGCAATAAAATTTAAAACGCGTGTAAAACATAAACCAAACGATGAAATTGGTTATTTCTTCATGTATAATGATCAACTCGATACTCCCTAGCCCCCAACAGCCTTTTTTTTCATAACACTTTAACCAGAGTGACGGGAGAGCGGCATTTCAGAAAACGTGCTTATCTCGGCGAGAAAAAGCGATTTCGGCAATAAAATTTAAAACGCGTGTAAAACATAAACCAAACGATGAAATTGGTTATTTCTTCATGTATAATGATCAACTCGATACTCCCTAGCCCCCAACAGCCTTTTTTTTCATAACACTTTAACCAGAGTGACGGGAGAGCGGCATTTCAGAAAACGTGCTTATCTCGGCGAGAAAAAGCGATTTCGGCAATAAAATTTAAAACGCGTGTAAAACATAAACCAAACGATGAAATTGGTTATTTCTTCATGTATAATGATCAACTCGATACTCCCTAGCCCCCAACAGCCTTTTTTTTCATAACACTTTAACCAGAGTGACGGGAGAGCGGCATTTCAGAAAACGTGCTTATCTCGGCGAGAAAAAGCGATTTCGGCAATAAAATTTAAAACGCGTGTAAAACATAAACCAAACGATGAAATTGGTTATTTCTTCATGTATAATGATCAACTCGATACTCCCTAGCCCCCAACAGCCTTTTTTTTCATAACACTTTAACCAGAGTGACGGGAGAGCGGCATTTCAGAAAACGTGCTTATCTCGGCGAGAAAAAGCGATTTCGGCAATAAAATTTAAAACGCGTGTAAAACATAAACCAAACGATGAAATTGGTTATTTCTTCATGTATAATGATCAACTCGATACTCCCTAGCCCCCAACAGCCTTTTTTTTCATAACACTTTAACCAGAGTGACGGGAGAGCGGCATTTCAGAAAACGTGCTTATCTCGGCGAGAAAAAGCGATTTCGGCAATAAAATTTAAAACGCGTGTAAAACATAAACCAAACGATGAAATTGGTTATTTCTTCATGTATAATGATCAACTCGATACTCCCTAGCCCCCAACAGCCTTTTTTTTCATAACACTTTAACCAGAGTGACGGGAGAGCGGCATTTCAGAAAACGTGCTTATCTCGGCGAGAAAAAGCGATTTCGGCAATAAAATTTAAAACGCGTGTAAAACATAAACCAAACGATGAAATTGGTTATTTCTTCATGTATAATGATCAACTCGATACTCCCTAGCCCCCAACAGCCTTTTTTTTCATAACACTTTAACCAGAGTGACGGGAGAGCGGCATTTCAGAAAACGTGCTTATCTCGGCGAGAAAAAGCGATTTCGGCAATAAAATTTAAAACGCGTGTAAAACATAAACCAAACGATGAAATTGGTTATTTCTTCATGTATAATGATCAACTCGATACTCCCTAGCCCCCAACAGCCTTTTTTTTCATAACACTTTAACCAGAGTGACGGGAGAGCGGCATTTCAGAAAACGTGCTTATCTCGGCGAGAAAAAGCGATTTCGGCAATAAAATTTAAAACGCGTGTAAAACATAAACCAAACGATGAAATTGGTTATTTCTTCATGTATAATGATCAACTCGATACTCCCTAGCCCCCAACAGCCTTTTTTTTCATAACACTTTAACCAGAGTGACGGGAGAGCGGCATTTCAGAAAACGTGCTTATCTCGGCGAGAAAAAGCGATTTCGGCAATAAAATTTAAAACGCGTGTAAAACATAAACCAAACGATGAAATTGGTTATTTCTTCATGTATAATGATCAACTCGATACTCCCTAGCCCCCAACAGCCTTTTTTTTCATAACACTTTAACCAGAGTGACGGGAGAGCGGCATTTCAGAAAACGTGCTTATCTCGGCGAGAAAAAGCGATTTCGGCAATAAAATTTAAAACGCGTGTAAAACATAAACCAAACGATGAAATTGGTTATTTCTTCATGTATAATGATCAACTCGATACTCCCTAGCCCCCAACAGCCTTTTTTTTCATAACACTTTAACCAGAGTGACGGGAGAGCGGCATTTCAGAAAACGTGCTTATCTCGGCGAGAAAAAGCGATTTCGGCAATAAAATTTAAAACGCGTGTAAAACATAAACCAAACGATGAAATTGGTTATTTCTTCATGTA
Organism: Syngnathus leptorhynchus; assembly: GCF_054491065.1. Classification (NCBI taxonomy): domain Eukaryota; kingdom Metazoa; phylum Chordata; class Actinopteri; order Syngnathiformes; family Syngnathidae; genus Syngnathus; species Syngnathus leptorhynchus. Next base: position 88,780 of record NW_028232069.1, read on the forward strand.
TAATGATCAACTCGATACTCCCTAGCCCCCAACAGCCTTTTTTTTCATAACACTTTAACCAGAGTGACGGGAGAGCGGCATTTCAGAAAACGTGCTTATCTCGGCGAGAAAAAGCGATTTCGGCAATAAAATTTAAAACGCGTGTAAAACATAAACCAAACGATGAAATTGGTTATTTCTTCATGTATAATGATCAACTCGATACTCCCTAGCCCCCAACAGCCTTTTTTTTCATAACACTTTAACCAGAGTGACGGGAGAGCGGCATTTCAGAAAACGTGCTTATCTCGGCGAGAAAAAGCGATTTCGGCAATAAAATTTAAAACGCGTGTAAAACATAAACCAAACGATGAAATTGGTTATTTCTTCATGTATAATGATCAACTCGATACTCCCTAGCCCCCAACAGCCTTTTTTTTCATAACACTTTAACCAGAGTGACGGGAGAGCGGCATTTCAGAAAACGTGCTTATCTCGGCGAGAAAAAGCGATTTCGGCAATAAAATTTAAAACGCGTGTAAAACATAAACCAAACGATGAAATTGGTTATTTCTTCATGTATAATGATCAACTCGATACTCCCTAGCCCCCAACAGCCTTTTTTTTCATAACACTTTAACCAGAGTGACGGGAGAGCGGCATTTCAGAAAACGTGCTTATCTCGGCGAGAAAAAGCGATTTCGGCAATAAAATTTAAAACGCGTGTAAAACATAAACCAAACGATGAAATTGGTTATTTCTTCATGTATAATGATCAACTCGATACTCCCTAGCCCCCAACAGCCTTTTTTTTCATAACACTTTAACCAGAGTGACGGGAGAGCGGCATTTCAGAAAACGTGCTTATCTCGGCGAGAAAAAGCGATTTCGGCAATAAAATTTAAAACGCGTGTAAAACATAAACCAAACGATGAAATTGGTTATTTCTTCATGTATAATGATCAACTCGATACTCCCTAGCCCCCAACAGCCTTTTTTTTCATAACACTTTAACCAGAGTGACGGGAGAGCGGCATTTCAGAAAACGTGCTTATCTCGGCGAGAAAAAGCGATTTCGGCAATAAAATTTAAAACGCGTGTAAAACATAAACCAAACGATGAAATTGGTTATTTCTTCATGTATAATGATCAACTCGATACTCCCTAGCCCCCAACAGCCTTTTTTTTCATAACACTTTAACCAGAGTGACGGGAGAGCGGCATTTCAGAAAACGTGCTTATCTCGGCGAGAAAAAGCGATTTCGGCAATAAAATTTAAAACGCGTGTAAAACATAAACCAAACGATGAAATTGGTTATTTCTTCATGTATAATGATCAACTCGATACTCCCTAGCCCCCAACAGCCTTTTTTTTCATAACACTTTAACCAGAGTGACGGGAGAGCGGCATTTCAGAAAACGTGCTTATCTCGGCGAGAAAAAGCGATTTCGGCAATAAAATTTAAAACGCGTGTAAAACATAAACCAAACGATGAAATTGGTTATTTCTTCATGTATAATGATCAACTCGATACTCCCTAGCCCCCAACAGCCTTTTTTTTCATAACACTTTAACCAGAGTGACGGGAGAGCGGCATTTCAGAAAACGTGCTTATCTCGGCGAGAAAAAGCGATTTCGGCAATAAAATTTAAAACGCGTGTAAAACATAAACCAAACGATGAAATTGGTTATTTCTTCATGTATAATGATCAACTCGATACTCCCTAGCCCCCAACAGCCTTTTTTTTCATAACACTTTAACCAGAGTGACGGGAGAGCGGCATTTCAGAAAACGTGCTTATCTCGGCGAGAAAAAGCGATTTCGGCAATAAAATTTAAAACGCGTGTAAAACATAAACCAAACGATGAAATTGGTTATTTCTTCATGTATAATGATCAACTCGATACTCCCTAGCCCCCAACAGCCTTTTTTTTCATAACACTTTAACCAGAGTGACGGGAGAGCGGCATTTCAGAAAACGTGCTTATCTCGGCGAGAAAAAGCGATTTCGGCAATAAAATTTAAAACGCGTGTAAAACATAAACCAAACGATGAAATTGGTTATTTCTTCATGTATAATGATCAACTCGATACTCCCTAGCCCCCAACAGCCTTTTTTTTCATAACACTTTAACCAGAGTGACGGGACGAGCGGCATTTCAGAAAACGTGCTTATCTCGGCGAGAAAAAGCGATTTCGGCAATAAAATTTAAAACGCGTGTAAAACATAAACCAAACGATGAAATTGGTTATTTCTTCATGTATAATGATCAACTCGATACTCCCTAGCCCCCAACAGCCTTTTTTTTCATAACACTTTAACCAGAGTGACGGGAGAGCGGCATTTCAGAAAACGTGCTTATCTCGGCGAGAAAAAGCGATTTCGGCAATAAAATTTAAAACGCGTGTAAAACATAAACCAAACGATGAAATTGGTTATTTCTTCATGTATAATGATCAACTCGATACTCCCTAGCCCCCAACAGCCTTTTTTTTCATAACACTTTAACCAGAGTGACGGGAGAGCGGCATTTCAGAAAACGTGCTTATCTCGGCGAGAAAAAGCGATTTCGGCAATAAAATTTAAAACGCGTGTAAAACATAAACCAAACGATGAAATTGGTTATTTCTTCATGTATAATGATCAACTCGATACTCCCTAGCCCCCAACAGCCTTTTTTTTCATAACACTTTAACCAGAGTGACGGGAGAGCGGCATTTCAGAAAACGTGCTTATCTCGGCGAGAAAAAGCGATTTCGGCAATAAAATTTAAAACGCGTGTAAAACATAAACCAAACGATGAAATTGGTTATTTCTTCATGTATAATGATCAACTCGATACTCCCTAGCCCCCAACAGCCTTTTTTTTCATAACACTTTAACCAGAGTGACGGGAGAGCGGCATTTCAGAAAACGTGCTTATCTCGGCGAGAAAAAGCGATTTCGGCAATAAAATTTAAAACGCGTGTAAAACATAAACCAAACGATGAAATTGGTTATTTCTTCATGTATAATGATCAACTCGATACTCCCTAGCCCCCAACAGCCTTTTTTTTCATAACACTTTAACCAGAGTGACGGGAGAGCGGCATTTCAGAAAACGTGCTTATCTCGGCGAGAAAAAGCGATTTCGGCAATAAAATTTAAAACGCGTGTAAAACATAAACCAAACGATGAAATTGGTTATTTCTTCATGTATAATGATCAACTCGATACTCCCTAGCCCCCAACAGCCTTTTTTTTCATAACACTTTAACCAGAGTGACGGGAGAGCGGCATTTCAGAAAACGTGCTTATCTCGGCGAGAAAAAGCGATTTCGGCAATAAAATTTAAAACGCGTGTAAAACATAAACCAAACGATGAAATTGGTTATTTCTTCATGTATAATGATCAACTCGATACTCCCTAGCCCCCAACAGCCTTTTTTTTCATAACACTTTAACCAGAGTGACGGGAGAGCGGCATTTCAGAAAACGTGCTTATCTCGGCGAGAAAAAGCGATTTCGGCAATAAAATTTAAAACGCGTGTAAAACATAAACCAAACGATGAAATTGGTTATTTCTTCATGTATAATGATCAACTCGATACTCCCTAGCCCCCAACAGCCTTTTTTTTCATAACACTTTAACCAGAGTGACGGGAGAGCGGCATTTCAGAAAACGTGCTTATCTCGGCGAGAAAAAGCGATTTCGGCAATAAAATTTAAAACGCGTGTAAAACATAAACCAAACGATGAAATTGGTTATTTCTTCATGTATAATGATCAACTCGATACTCCCTAGCCCCCAACAGCCTTTTTTTTCATAACACTTTAACCAGAGTGACGGGAGAGCGGCATTTCAGAAAACGTGCTTATCTCGGCGAGAAAAAGCGATTTCGGCAATAAAATTTAAAACGCGTGTAAAACATAAACCAAACGATGAAATTGGTTATTTCTTCATGTATAATGATCAACTCGATACTCCCTAGCCCCCAACAGCCTTTTTTTTCATAACACTTTAACCAGAGTGACGGGAGAGCGGCATTTCAGAAAACGTGCTTATCTCGGCGAGAAAAAGCGATTTCGGCAATAAAATTTAAAACGCGTGTAAAACATAAACCAAACGATGAAATTGGTTATTTCTTCATGTATAATGATCAACTCGATACTCCCTAGCCCCCAACAGCCTTTTTTTTCATAACACTTTAACCAGAGTGACGGGAGAGCGGCATTTCAGAAAACGTGCTTATCTCGGCGAGAAAAAGCGATTTCGGCAATAAAATTTAAAACGCGTGTAAAACATAAACCAAACGATGAAATTGGTTATTTCTTCATGTATAATGATCAACTCGATACTCCCTAGCCCCCAACAGCCTTTTTTTTCATAACACTTTAACCAGAGTGACGGGAGAGCGGCATTTCAGAAAACGTGCTTATCTCGGCGAGAAAAAGCGATTTCGGCAATAAAATTTAAAACGCGTGTAAAACATAAACCAAACGATGAAATTGGTTATTTCTTCATGTATAATGATCAACTCGATACTCCCTAGCCCCCAACAGCCTTTTTTTTCATAACACTTTAACCAGAGTGACGGGAGAGCGGCATTTCAGAAAACGTGCTTATCTCGGCGAGAAAAAGCGATTTCGGCAATAAAATTTAAAACGCGTGTAAAACATAAACCAAACGATGAAATTGGTTATTTCTTCATGTATAATGATCAACTCGATACTCCCTAGCCCCCAACAGCCTTTTTTTTCATAACACTTTAACCAGAGTGACGGGAGAGCGGCATTTCAGAAAACGTGCTTATCTCGGCGAGAAAAAGCGATTTCGGCAATAAAATTTAAAACGCGTGTAAAACATAAACCAAACGATGAAATTGGTTATTTCTTCATGTATAATGATCAACTCGATACTCCCTAGCCCCCAACAGCCTTTTTTTTCATAACACTTTAACCAGAGTGACGGGAGAGCGGCATTTCAGAAAACGTGCTTATCTCGGCGAGAAAAAGCGATTTCGGCAATAAAATTTAAAACGCGTGTAAAACATAAACCAAACGATGAAATTGGTTATTTCTTCATGTATAATGATCAACTCGATACTCCCTAGCCCCCAACAGCCTTTTTTTTCATAACACTTTAACCAGAGTGACGGGAGAGCGGCATTTCAGAAAACGTGCTTATCTCGGCGAGAAAAAGCGATTTCGGCAATAAAATTTAAAACGCGTGTAAAACATAAACCAAACGATGAAATTGGTTATTTCTTCATGTATAATGATCAACTCGATACTCCCTAGCCCCCAACAGCCTTTTTTTTCATAACACTTTAACCAGAGTGACGGGAGAGCGGCATTTCAGAAAACGTGCTTATCTCGGCGAGAAAAAGCGATTTCGGCAATAAAATTTAAAACGCGTGTAAAACATAAACCAAACGATGAAATTGGTTATTTCTTCATGTATAATGATCAACTCGATACTCCCTAGCCCCCAACAGCCTTTTTTTTCATAACACTTTAACCAGAGTGACGGGAGAGCGGCATTTCAGAAAACGTGCTTATCTCGGCGAGAAAAAGCGATTTCGGCAATAAAATTTAAAACGCGTGTAAAACATAAACCAAACGATGAAATTGGTTATTTCTTCATGTATAATGATCAACTCGATACTCCCTAGCCCCCAACAGCCTTTTTTTTCATAACACTTTAACCAGAGTGACGGGAGAGCGGCATTTCAGAAAACGTGCTTATCTCGGCGAGAAAAAGCGATTTCGGCAATAAAATTTAAAACGCGTGTAAAACATAAACCAAACGATGAAATTGGTTATTTCTTCATGTATAATGATCAACTCGATACTCCCTAGCCCCCAACAGCCTTTTTTTTCATAACACTTTAACCAGAGTGACGGGAGAGCGGCATTTCAGAAAACGTGCTTATCTCGGCGAGAAAAAGCGATTTCGGCAATAAAATTTAAAACGCGTGTAAAACATAAACCAAACGATGAAATTGGTTATTTCTTCATGTATAATGATCAACTCGATACTCCCTAGCCCCCAACAGCCTTTTTTTTCATAACACTTTAACCAGAGTGACGGGAGAGCGGCATTTCAGAAAACGTGCTTATCTCGGCGAGAAAAAGCGATTTCGGCAATAAAATTTAAAACGCGTGTAAAACATAAACCAAACGATGAAATTGGTTATTTCTTCATGTATAATGATCAACTCGATACTCCCTAGCCCCCAACAGCCTTTTTTTTCATAACACTTTAACCAGAGTGACGGGAGAGCGGCATTTCAGAAAACGTGCTTATCTCGGCGAGAAAAAGCGATTTCGGCAATAAAATTTAAAACGCGTGTAAAACATAAACCAAACGATGAAATTGGTTATTTCTTCATGTATAATGATCAACTCGATACTCCCTAGCCCCCAACAGCCTTTTTTTTCATAACACTTTAACCAGAGTGACGGGAGAGCGGCATTTCAGAAAACGTGCTTATCTCGGCGAGAAAAAGCGATTTCGGCAATAAAATTTAAAACGCGTGTAAAACATAAACCAAACGATGAAATTGGTTATTTCTTCATGTATAATGATCAACTCGATACTCCCTAGCCCCCAACAGCCTTTTTTTTCATAACACTTTAACCAGAGTGACGGGAGAGCGGCATTTCAGAAAACGTGCTTATCTCGGCGAGAAAAAGCGATTTCGGCAATAAAATTTAAAACGCGTGTAAAACATAAACCAAACGATGAAATTGGTTATTTCTTCATGTATAATGATCAACTCGATACTCCCTAGCCCCCAACAGCCTTTTTTTTCATAACACTTTAACCAGAGTGACGGGAGAGCGGCATTTCAGAAAACGTGCTTATCTCGGCGAGAAAAAGCGATTTCGGCAATAAAATTTAAAACGCGTGTAAAACATAAACCAAACGATGAAATTGGTTATTTCTTCATGTATAATGATCAACTCGATACTCCCTAGCCCCCAACAGCCTTTTTTTTCATAACACTTTAACCAGAGTGACGGGAGAGCGGCATTTCAGAAAACGTGCTTATCTCGGCGAGAAAAAGCGATTTCGGCAATAAAATTTAAAACGCGTGTAAAACATAAACCAAACGATGAAATTGGTTATTTCTTCATGTATAATGATCAACTCGATACTCCCTAGCCCCCAACAGCCTTTTTTTTCATAACACTTTAACCAGAGTGACGGGAGAGCGGCATTTCAGAAAACGTGCTTATCTCGGCGAGAAAAAGCGATTTCGGCAATAAAATTTAAAACGCGTGTAAAACATAAACCAAACGATGAAATTGGTTATTTCTTCATGTATAATGATCAACTCGATACTCCCTAGCCCCCAACAGCCTTTTTTTTCATAACACTTTAACCAGAGTGACGGGAGAGCGGCATTTCAGAAAACGTGCTTATCTCGGCGAGAAAAAGCGATTTCGGCAATAAAATTTAAAACGCGTGTAAAACATAAACCAAACGATGAAATTGGTTATTTCTTCATGTATAATGATCAACTCGATACTCCCTAGCCCCCAACAGCCTTTTTTTTCATAACACTTTAACCAGAGTGACGGGAGAGCGGCATTTCAGAAAACGTGCTTATCTCGGCGAGAAAAAGCGATTTCGGCAATAAAATTTAAAACGCGTGTAAAACATAAACCAAACGATGAAATTGGTTATTTCTTCATGTATAATGATCAACTCGATACTCCCTAGCCCCCAACAGCCTTTTTTTTCATAACACTTTAACCAGAGTGACGGGAGAGCGGCATTTCAGAAAACGTGCTTATCTCGGCGAGAAAAAGCGATTTCGGCAATAAAATTTAAAACGCGTGTAAAACATAAACCAAACGATGAAATTGGTTATTTCTTCATGTATAATGATCAACTCGATACTCCCTAGCCCCCAACAGCCTTTTTTTTCATAACACTTTAACCAGAGTGACGGGAGAGCGGCATTTCAGAAAACGTGCTTATCTCGGCGAGAAAAAGCGATTTCGGCAATAAAATTTAAAACGCGTGTAAAACATAAACCAAACGATGAAATTGGTTATTTCTTCATGTATAATGATCAACTCGATACTCCCTAGCCCCCAACAGCCTTTTTTTTCATAACACTTTAACCAGAGTGACGGGAGAGCGGCATTTCAGAAAACGTGCTTATCTCGGCGAGAAAAAGCGATTTCGGCAATAAAATTTAAAACGCGTGTAAAACATAAACCAAACGATGAAATTGGTTATTTCTTCATGTATAATGATCAACTCGATACTCCCTAGCCCCCAACAGCCTTTTTTTTCATAACACTTTAACCAGAGTGACGGGAGAGCGGCATTTCAGAAAACGTGCTTATCTCGGCGAGAAAAAGCGATTTCGGCAATAAAATTTAAAACGCGTGTAAAACATAAACCAAACGATGAAATTGGTTATTTCTTCATGTATAATGATCAACTCGATACTCCCTAGCCCCCAACAGCCTTTTTTTTCATAACACTTTAACCAGAGTGACGGGAGAGCGGCATTTCAGAAAACGTGCTTATCTCGGCGAGAAAAAGCGATTTCGGCAATAAAATTTAAAACGCGTGTAAAACATAAACCAAACGATGAAATTGGTTATTTCTTCATGTATAATGATCAACTCGATACTCCCTAGCCCCCAACAGCCTTTTTTTTCATAACACTTTAACCAGAGTGACGGGAGAGCGGCATTTCAGAAAACGTGCTTATCTCGGCGAGAAAAAGCGATTTCGGCAATAAAATTTAAAACGCGTGTAAAACATAAACCAAACGATGAAATTGGTTATTTCTTCATGTATAATGATCAACTCGATACTCCCTAGCCCCCAACAGCCTTTTTTTTCATAACACTTTAACCAGAGTGACGGGAGAGCGGCATTTCAGAAAACGTGCTTATCTCGGCGAGAAAAAGCGATTTCGGCAATAAAATTTAAAACGCGTGTAAAACATAAACCAAACGATGAAATTGGTTATTTCTTCATGTATAATGATCAACTCGATACTCCCTAGCCCCCAACAGCCTTTTTTTTCATAACACTTTAACCAGAGTGACGGGAGAGCGGCATTTCAGAAAACGTGCTTATCTCGGCGAGAAAAAGCGATTTCGGCAATAAAATTTAAAACGCGTGTAAAACATAAACCAAACGATGAAATTGGTTATTTCTTCATGTATAATGATCAACTCGATACTCCCTAGCCCCCAACAGCCTTTTTTTTCATAACACTTTAACCAGAGTGACGGGAGAGCGGCATTTCAGAAAACGTGCTTATCTCGGCGAGAAAAAGCGATTTCGGCAATAAAATTTAAAACGCGTGTAAAACATAAACCAAACGATGAAATTGGTTATTTCTTCATGTATAATGATCAACTCGATACTCCCTAGCCCCCAACAGCCTTTTTTTTCATAACACTTTAACCAGAGTGACGGGAGAGCGGCATTTCAGAAAACGTGCTTATCTCGGCGAGAAAAAGCGATTTCGGCAATAAAATTTAAAACGCGTGTAAAACATAAACCAAACGATGAAATTGGTTATTTCTTCATGTATAATGATCAACTCGATACTCCCTAGCCCCCAACAGCCTTTTTTTTCATAACACTTTAACCAGAGTGACGGGAGAGCGGCATTTCAGAAAACGTGCTTATCTCGGCGAGAAAAAGCGATTTCGGCAATAAAATTTAAAACGCGTGTAAAACATAAACCAAACGATGAAATTGGTTATTTCTTCATGTATAATGATCAACTCGATACTCCCTAGCCCCCAACAGCCTTTTTTTTCATAACACTTTAACCAGAGTGACGGGAGAGCGGCATTTCAGAAAACGTGCTTATCTCGGCGAGAAAAAGCGATTTCGGCAATAAAATTTAAAACGCGTGTAAAACATAAACCAAACGATGAAATTGGTTATTTCTTCATGTATAATGATCAACTCGATACTCCCTAGCCCCCAACAGCCTTTTTTTTCATAACACTTTAACCAGAGTGACGGGAGAGCGGCATTTCAGAAAACGTGCTTATCTCGGCGAGAAAAAGCGATTTCGGCAATAAAATTTAAAACGCGTGTAAAACATAAACCAAACGATGAAATTGGTTATTTCTTCATGTATAATGATCAACTCGATACTCCCTAGCCCCCAACAGCCTTTTTTTTCATAACACTTTAACCAGAGTGACGGGAGAGCGGCATTTCAGAAAACGTGCTTATCTCGGCGAGAAAAAGCGATTTCGGCAATAAAATTTAAAACGCGTGTAAAACATAAACCAAACGATGAAATTGGTTATTTCTTCATGTATAATGATCAACTCGATACTCCCTAGCCCCCAACAGCCTTTTTTTTCATAACACTTTAACCAGAGTGACGGGAGAGCGGCATTTCAGAAAACGTGCTTATCTCGGCGAGAAAAAGCGATTTCGGCAATAAAATTTAAAACGCGTGTAAAACATAAACCAAACGATGAAATTGGTTATTTCTTCATGTATAATGATCAACTCGATACTCCCTAGCCCCCAACAGCCTTTTTTTTCATAACACTTTAACCAGAGTGACGGGAGAGCGGCATTTCAGAAAACGTGCTTATCTCGGCGAGAAAAAGCGATTTCGGCAATAAAATTTAAAACGCGTGTAAAACATAAACCAAACGATGAAATTGGTTATTTCTTCATGTATAATGATCAACTCGATACTCCCTAGCCCCCAACAGCCTTTTTTTTCATAACACTTTAACCAGAGTGACGGGAGAGCGGCATTTCAGAAAACGTGCTTATCTCGGCGAGAAAAAGCGATTTCGGCAATAAAATTTAAAACGCGTGTAAAACATAAACCAAACGATGAAATTGGTTATTTCTTCATGTATAATGATCAACTCGATACTCCCTAGCCCCCAACAGCCTTTTTTTTCATAACACTTTAACCAGAGTGACGGGAGAGCGGCATTTCAGAAAACGTGCTTATCTCGGCGAGAAAAAGCGATTTCGGCAATAAAATTTAAAACGCGTGTAAAACATAAACCAAACGATGAAATTGGTTATTTCTTCATGTATAATGATCAACTCGATACTCCCTAGCCCCCAACAGCCTTTTTTTTCATAACACTTTAACCAGAGTGACGGGAGAGCGGCATTTCAGAAAACGTGCTTATCTCGGCGAGAAAAAGCGATTTCGGCAATAAAATTTAAAACGCGTGTAAAACATAAACCAAACGATGAAATTGGTTATTTCTTCATGTATAATGATCAACTCGATACTCCCTAGCCCCCAACAGCCTTTTTTTTCATAACACTTTAACCAGAGTGACGGGAGAGCGGCATTTCAGAAAACGTGCTTATCTCGGCGAGAAAAAGCGATTTCGGCAATAAAATTTAAAACGCGTGTAAAACATAAACCAAACGATGAAATTGGTTATTTCTTCATGTATAATGATCAACTCGATACTCCCTAGCCCCCAACAGCCTTTTTTTTCATAACACTTTAACCAGAGTGACGGGAGAGCGGCATTTCAGAAAACGTGCTTATCTCGGCGAGAAAAAGCGATTTCGGCAATAAAATTTAAAACGCGTGTAAAACATAAACCAAACGATGAAATTGGTTATTTCTTCATGTATAATGATCAACTCGATACTCCCTAGCCCCCAACAGCCTTTTTTTTCATAACACTTTAACCAGAGTGACGGGAGAGCGGCATTTCAGAAAACGTGCTTATCTCGGCGAGAAAAAGCGATTTCGGCAATAAAATTTAAAACGCGTGTAAAACATAAACCAAACGATGAAATTGGTTATTTCTTCATGTATAATGATCAACTCGATACTCCCTAGCCCCCAACAGCCTTTTTTTTCATAACACTTTAACCAGAGTGACGGGAGAGCGGCATTTCAGAAAACGTGCTTATCTCGGCGAGAAAAAGCGATTTCGGCAATAAAATTTAAAACGCGTGTAAAACATAAACCAAACGATGAAATTGGTTATTTCTTCATGTATAATGATCAACTCGATACTCCCTAGCCCCCAACAGCCTTTTTTTCATAACACTTTAACCAGAGTGACGGGAGAGCGGCATTTCAGAAAACGTGCTTATCTCGGCGAGAAAAAGCGATTTCGGCAATAAAATTTAAAACGCGTGTAAAACATAAACCAAACGATGAAATTGGTTATTTCTTCATGTATAATGATCAACTCGATACTCCCTAGCCCCCCACAGCCTTTTTTTTCATAACACTTTAACCAGAGTGACGGGAGAGCGGCATTTCAGAAAACGTGCTTATCTCGGCGAGAAAAAGCGATTTCGGCAATAAAATTTAAAACGCGTGTAAAACATAAACCAAACGATGAAATTGGTTATTTCTTCATGTATAATGATAGACTCGATACTCCCTAGCCCCCAACAGCCTTTTTTTTCATAACACTTTAACCAGAGTGACGGGAGAGCGGCATTTCAGAAAACGTGCTTATCTCGGCGAGAAAAAGCGATTTCGGCAATAACATTTAAAACGCGTGTAAAACATAAACCAAACGATGAAATTGGTTATTTCTTCATGTATAATGATCAACTCGATACTCCCTAGCCCCCAACAGCCTTTTTTTTCATAACACTTTAACCAGAGTGACGGGAGAGCGGCATTTCAGAAAACGTGCTTATCTCGGCGAGAAAAAGCGATTTCGGCAATAAAATTTAAAACGCGTGTAAAACATAAACCAAACGATGAAATTGGTTATTTCTTCATGTATAATGATCAACTCGATACTCCCTAGCCCCCAACAGCCTTTTTTTTCATAACACTTTAACCAGAGTGACGGGAGAGCGGCATTTCAGAAAACGTGCTTATCTCGGCGAGAAAAAGCGATTTCGGCAATAAAATTTAAAACGCGTGTAAAACATAAACCAAACGATGAAATTGGTTATTTCTTCATGTATAATGATCAACTCGATACTCCCTAGCCCCCAACAGCCTTTTTTTTCATAACACTTTAACCAGAGTGACGGGAGAGCGGCATTTCAGAAAACGTGCTTATCTCGGCGAGAAAAAGCCATTTCGGCAATAAAATTTAAAACGCGTGTAAAACATAAACCAAACGATGAAATTGGTTATTTCTTCATGTATAATGATCAACTCGATACTCCCTAGCCCCCAACAGCCTTTTTTTTCATAACACTTTAACCAGAGTGACGGGAGAGCGGCATTTCAGAAAACGAGCTTATCTCGGCGAGAAAAAGCGATTTCGGCAATAAAATTTAAAACGCGTGTAAAACATAAACCAAACGATGAAATTGGTTATTTCTTCATGTATAATGATCAACTCGATACTCCCTAGCCCCCAACAGCCTTTTTTTTCATAACACTTTAACCAGAGTGACGGGAGAGCGGCATTTCAGAAAACGTGCTTATCTCGGCGAGAAAAAGCCATTTCGGCAATAAAATTTAAAACGCGTGTAAAACATAAACCAAACGATGAAATTGGTTATTTCTTCATGTATAATGATCAACTCGATACTCCCTAGCCCCCAACAGCCTTTTTTTTCATAACACTTTAACCAGAGTGACGGGAGAGCGGCATTTCAGAAAACGTGCTTATCTCGGCGAGAAAAAGCGATTTCGGCAACAAAATTTAAAACGCGTGTAAAACATAAACCAAACGATGAAATTGGTTATTTCTTCATGTATAATGATCAACTCGATACTCTCTAGCCCCCAACAGCCTTTTTTTTCATAACACTTTAACCAGAGTGACGGGAGAGCGGCATTTCAGAAAACGTGCTTATCTCGGCGAGAAAAAGCGATTTCGGCAATAAAATTTAAAACGCGTGTAAAACATAAACCAAACGATGAAATTGGTTATTTCTTCATGTATAATGATCAACTCGAGTCGAGCTCCAGGGAGAGAGGCTGATTTTTCGCTTTTTGAGGCCGACCGACGAACCGGCGCGGGGCGGACTCAAAAGCCCGCAGAGCCGTAGGCACTTAGAAAAGTTTCGCCTTTGGCTGTGAGCTCCAGGGGGAGAGGCTGGTTTTGCGTTATTTTAGGCCGGCTGGAGAACCGGCGCGGGTCGGACGCACAATCCCCGCAGAGCCGTGGGCACTTAGAAAATTTTTGCCAAGTTGGCTCTGAGCGCCTGGTACCTAATATGGAAGTATAGAGGCCGACTTTCGGGCAAGATCACGCCGCGTTAGGCTTCCAGGACCCCGGCTAAGCAATTTTACCGGGCCGCCCGGTTCTTTTTTTGAACCAGCCCGGTTCTTTTTACACTTCCAGCTGGAGCTCAGCAGCGGCTTTTTGCGCAAGATCACGCCGGGTTAGGCTTCCAGGACCTCGGCTAAGCAATTCTACCGGGCCGCCCGGTTCTTTTTTTGAACCAGCCCGGTTCTTTTTACACTTCCAGCTGGAGCTCACGAGCGGCTTTTTGGACAAGATCACGCCGTGTTAGGCTTCCAGAGCCCCGGCTAAGCAATTTTACCGGCCCGCCCGGTTCTTTTTTTTAACCAGCCCGGTTCTTTTTACACTTCCAGCTGGAGCTCAGCAGCGGGTTTTTGGACAAGATCACGCCGTGTTAGGCTTCCAGAGCCCCGGCTAAGCAATTTTACAGGGTCGCCCGGTTCTTTTTTTTAACCAGCCCGGTTTTTTTTACACTTCCAGCTGGAGCTCAGCAGCGGCTTTTTGCACAGTATCACGCCGGGTTAGGCTTCCAGAGCCCCGGCTAAGCAATTTTACCGGGCCGCCCGGTTCTTTTTTTTAACCAGCCCGGTTCTTTTTACACTTCCAGCTGGAGCTCAGCAGCGGCTTTTTGGACAAGATAACGCCGTGTTAGGCTTCCAGAGCCCCGGCTAAGCAATTTTACCGGGTCGCCCGGTTCTTTTTTTTAACCAGCCCGGTTCTTTTTACACTTCCAGCTGGAGCTCAGCAGCGGCTTTTTGGACAAGATCACGCCGTGTTAGGCTTCCAGAGCCCCGGCTAAGCAATTTTACCGGGTCGCCCGGTTCTTTTTTTAACCAGCCCGGTTCTTTTTACACTTCCAGCTGGAGCTCAGCATCGTGTAAAACATAAACCAAACGATGAAATTGGTTATTTCTTCATGTATAATGATCAACTCGATACTCCCTAGCCCCCAACAGCCTTTTTTTTCATAACACTTTAACCAGAGTGACGGGAGAGCGGCATTTCAGAAAACGTGCTTATCTTGGCGAGAAAAAGCGATTTCGGCAATAAAATTTAAAACGCGTGTAAAACATAAATCAAACGATGAAATTGGTTATTTCTTCATGTATAATGATCAACTCGATACTCCCTAGCCCCCAACAGCCTTTTTTTTCATAACACTTTAACCAGAGTGACGGGAGAGCGGCATTTCAGAAAACGTGCTTATCTCGGCGAGAAAAAGCGATTTCGGCAATAAAATTTAAAACGCGTGTAAAACATAAACCAAACGATGAAATTGGTTATTTCTTCATGTATAATGATCAACTCGATACTCCCTAGCCCCCAACAGCCTTTTTTTTCATAACACTTTAACCAGAGTGACGGGAGAGCGGCATTTCAGAAAACGTGCTTATCTCGGCGAGAAAAAGCGATTTCGGCAATAAAATTTAAAACGCGTGTAAAACATAAATCAAACGATGAAATTGGTTATTTCTTCATGTATAATGATCAACTCGATACTCCCTAGCCCCCAACAGCCTTTTTTTTCATAACACTTTAACCAGAGTGACGGGAGAGCGGCATTTCAGAAAACGTGCTTATCTCGGCGAGAAAAAGCGATTTCGGCAATAAAATTTAAAACGCGTGTAAAACATAAACCAAACGATGAAATTGGTTATTTCTTCATGTATAATGATCAACTCGATACTCCCTAGCCCCCAACAGCCTTTTTTTTCATAACACTTTAACCAGAGTGACGGGAGAGCGGCATTTCAGAAAACGTGCTTATCTCGGCGAGAAAAAGCGATTTCGGCAATAAAATTTAAAACGCGTGTAAAACATAAACCAAACGATGAAATTGGTTATTTCTTCATGTATAATGATCAACTCGATACTCCCTAGCCCCCAACAGCCTTTTTTTTCATAACACTTTAACCAGAGTGACGGGAGAGCGGCATTTCAGAAAACGTGCTTATCTCGGCGAGAAAAAGCGATTTCGGCAATAAAATTTAAAACGCGTGTAAAACATAAACCAAACGATGAAATTGGTTATTTCTTCATGTATAATGATCAACTCGATACTCCCTAGCCCCCAACAGCCTTTTTTTTCATAACACTTTAACCAGAGTGACGGGAGAGCGGCATTTCAGAAAACGTGCTTATCTCGGCGAGAAAAAGCGATTTCGGCAATACAATTTAAAACGCGTGTAAAACATAAACCAAACGATGAAATTGGTTATTTCTTCATGTATAATGATCAACTCGATACTCCCTAGCCCCCAACAGCCTTTTTTTTCATAACACTTTAACCAGAGTGACGGGAGAGCGGCATTTCAGAAAACGTGCTTATCTCGGCGAGAAAAAGCGATTTCGGCAATAAAATTTAAAACGCGTGTAAAACATAAACCAAACGATGAAATTGGTTATTTCTTCATGTATAATGATCAACTCGAGTCGAGCTCCAGGGAGAGAGGCTGATTTTTCGCTTTTTGAGGCCGACCGACGAACCGGCGCGGGGCGGACTCAAAAGCCCGCAGAGCCGTAGGCACTTAGAAAAGTTTCGCCTTTGGCTGTGAGCTCCAGGGGGAGAGGCTGGTTTTGCGTTATTTTAGGCCGGCTGGAGAACCGGCGCGGGTCGGACGCACAATCCCCGCAGAGCCGTGGGCACTTAGAAAATTTTTGCCAAGTTGGCTCTGAGCGCCTGGTACCTAATAAGGAAGTATAGAGGCCGACTTTCGGGCAAGATCACGCCGCGTTAGGCTTCCAGGACCCCGGCTAAGCAATTTTACCGGGCCGCCCGGTTCTTTTTTTGAACCAGCCCGGTTCTTTTTACACTTCCAGCTGGAGCTCAGCAGCGGCTTTTTGCGCAAGATCACGCCGGGTTAGGCTTCCAGGACCTCGGCTAAGCAATTCTACCGGGCCGCCCGGTTCTTTTTTTGAACCAGCCCGGTTCTTTTTACACTTCCAGCTGGAGCTCACGAGCGGCTTTTTGGACAAGATCACGCCGTGTTAGGCTTCCAGAGCCCCGGCTAAGCAATTTTACCGGCCCGCCCGGTTCTTTTTTTTAACCAGCCCGGTTCTTTTTACACTTCCAGCTGGAGCTCAGCAGCGGATTTTTGGACAAGATCACGCCGTGTTAGGCTTCCAGAGCCCCGGCTAAGCAATTTTACAGGGTCGCCCGGTTCTTTTTTTTAACCAGCCCGGTTTTTTTTACACTTCCAGCTGGAGCTCAGCAGCGGCTTTTTGCACAGTATCACGCCGGGTTAGGCTTCCAGAGCCCCGGCTAAGCAATTTTACCGGGCCGCCCGGTTCTTTTTTTTAACCAGCCCGGTTCTTTTTACACTTCCAGCTGGAGCTCAGCAGCGGCTTTTTGGACAAGATCACGCCGTGTTAGGCTTCCAGAGCCCCGGCTAAGCAATTTTACCGGGTCGCCCGGTTCTTTTTTTTTAACCAGCCCGGTTCTTTTTACACTTCCAGCTGGAGCTAAGCAGCGGCTTTTTGGACAAGATCACGCCGTGTTAGGCTTCCAGAGCCCCGGCTAAGCAATTTTACCGGGTCGCCCGGTTCTTTTTTTAACCAGCCCGGTTCTTTTTACACTTCCAGCTGGAGCTCAGCATCGTGTAAAACATAAACCAAACGATGAAATTGGTTATTTCTTCATGTATAATGATCAACTCGATACTCCCTAGCCCCCAACAGCCTTTTTTTTCATAACACTTTAACCAGAGTGACGGGAGAGCGGCATTTCAGAAAACGTGCTTATCTCGGCGAGAAAAAGCGATTTCGGCAATAAAATTTAAAACGCGTGTAAAACATAAATCAAACGATGAAATTGGTTATTTCTTCATGTATAATGATCAACTCGATACTCCCTAGCCCCCAACAGCCTTTTTTTTCATAACACTTTAACCAGAGTGACGGGAGAGCGGCATTTCAGAAAACGTGCTTATCTCGGCGAGAAAAAGCGATTTCGGCAATAAAATTTAAAACGCGTGTAAAACATAAACCAAACGATGAAATTGGTTATTTCTTCATGTATAATGATCAACTCGATACTCCCTAGCCCCCAACAGCCTTTTTTTTCATAACACTTTAACCAGAGTGACGGGAGAGCGGCATTTCAGAAAACGTGCTTATCTCGGCGAGAAAAAGCGATTTCGGCAATAAAATTTAAAACGCGTGTAAAACATAAACCAAACGATGAAATTGGTTATTTCTTCATGTATAATGATCAACTCGATACTCCCTAGCCCCCAACAGCCTTTTTTTTCATAACACTTTAACCAGAGTGACGGGAGAGCGGCATTTCAGAAAACGTGCTTATCTCGGCGAGAAAAAGCGATTTCGGCAATAAAATTTAAAACGCGTGTAAAACATAAACCAAACGATGAAATTGGTTATTTCTTCATGTATAATGATCAACTCGATACTCCCTAGCCCCCAACAGCCTTTTTTTTCATAACACTTTAACCAGAGTGACGGGAGAGCGGCATTTCAGAAAACGTGCTTATCTCGGCGAGAAAAAGCGATTTCGGCAATACAATTTAAAACGCGTGTAAAACATAAACCAAACGATGAAATTGGTTATTTCTTCATGTATAATGATCAACTCGATACTCCCTAGCCCCCAACAGCCTTTTTTTTCATAACACTTTAACCAGAGTGACGGGAGAGCGGCATTTCAGAAAACGTGCTTATCTCGGCGAGAAAAAGCGATTTCGGCAATAAAATTTAAAACGCGTGTAAAACATAAACCAAACGATGAAATTGGTTATTTCTTCATGTATAATGATCAACTCGAGTCGAGCTCCAGGGAGAGAGGCTGATTTTTCGCTTTTTGAGGCCGACCGACGAACCGGCGCGGGGCGGACTCAAAAGCCCGCAGAGCCGTAGGCACTTAGAAAAGTTTCGCCTTTGGCTGTGAGCTCCAGGGGGAGAGGCTGGTTTTGCGTTATTTTAGGCCGGCTGGAGAACCGGCGCGGGTCGGACGCACAATCCCCGCAGAGCCGTGGGCACTTAGAAAATTTTTGCCAAGTTGGCTCTGAGCGCCTGGTACCTAATAAGGAAGTATAGAGGCCGACTTTCGGGCAAGATCACGCCGCGTTAGGCTTCCAGGACCCCGGCTAAGCAATTTTACCGGGCCGCCCGGTTCTTTTTTTGAACCAGCCCGGTTCTTTTTACACTTCCAGCTGGAGCTCAGCAGCGGCTTTTTGCGCAAGATCACGCCGGGTTAGGCTTCCAGGACCTCGGCTAAGCAATTCTACCGGGCCGCCCGGTTCTTTTTTTGAACCAGCCCGGTTCTTTTTACACTTCCAGCTGGAGCTCACGAGCGGCTTTTTGGACAAGATCACGCCGTGTTAGGCTTCCAGAGCCCCGGCTAAGCAATTTTACCGGCCCGCCCGGTTCTTTTTTTTAACCAGCCCGGTTCTTTTTACACTTCCAGCTGGAGCTCAGCAGCGGGTTTTTGGACAAGATCACGCCGTGTTAGGCTTCCAGAGCCCCGGCTAAGCAATTTTACAGGGTCGCCCGGTTCTTTTTTTTAACCAGCCCGGTTTTTTTTACACTTCCAGCTGGAGCTCAGCAGCGGCTTTTTGCACAGTATCACGCCGGGTTAGGCTTCCAGAGCCCCGGCTAAGCAATTTTACCGGGCCGCCCGGTTCTTTTTTTTAACCAGCCCGGTTCTTTTTACACTTCCAGCTGGAGCTCAGCAGCGGCTTTTTGGACAAGATCACGCCGTGTTAGGCTTCCAGAGCCCCGGCTAAGCAATTTTACCGGGTCGCCCGGTTCTTTTTTTTTAACCAGCCCGGTTCTTTTTACACTTCCAGCTGGAGCTAAGCAGCGGCTTTTTGGACAAGATCACGCCGTGTTAGGCTTCCAGAGCCCCGGCTAAGCAATTTTACCGGGTCGCCCGGTTCTTTTTTTAACCAGCCCGGTTCTTTTTACACTTCCAGCTGGAGCTCAGCATCGTGTAAAACATAAACCAAACGATGAAATTGGTTATTTCTTCATGTATAATGATCAACTCGATACTCCCTAGCCCCCAACAGCCTTTTTTTTCATAACACTTTAACCAGAGTGACGGGAGAGCGGCATTTCAGAAAACGTGCTTATCTCGGCGAGAAAAAGCGATTTCGGCAATAAAATTTAAAACGCGTGTAAAACATAAATCAAACGATGAAATTGGTTATTTCTTCATGTATAATGATCAACTCGATACTCCCTAGCCCCCAACAGCCTTTTTTTTCATAACACTTTAACCAGAGTGACGGGAGAGCGGCATTTCAGAAAACGTGCTTATCTCGGCGAGAAAAAGCGATTTCGGCAATAAAATTTAAAACGCGTGTAAAACATAAATCAAACGATGAAATTGGTTATTTCTTCATGTATAATGATCAACTCGATACTCCCTAGCCCCCAACAGCCTTTTTTTCATAACACTTTAACCAGAGTGACGGGAGAGCGGCATTTCAGAAAACGTGCTTATCTCGGCGAGAAAAAGCGATTTCGGCAATAAAATTTAAAACGCGTGTAAAACATAAACCAAACGATGAAATTGGTTATTTCTTCATGTATAATGATCAACTCGATACTCCCTAGCCCCCAACAGCCTTTTTTTCATAACACTTTAACCAGAGTGACGGGAGAGCGGCATTTCAGAAAACGTGCTTATCTCGGCGAGAAAAAGCGATTTCGGCAATAAAATTTAAAACGCGTGTAAAACATAAATCAAACGATGAAATTGGTTATTTCTTCATGTATAATGATCAACTCGATACTCCCTAGCCCCCAACAGCCTTTTTTTTCATAACACTTTAACCAGAGTGACGGGAGAGCGGCATTTCAGAAAACGTGCTTATCTCGGCGAGAAAAAGCGATTTCGGCAATAAAATTTAAAACGCGTGTAAAACATAAACCAAACGATGAAATTGGTTATTTCTTCATGTATAATGATCAACTCGATACTCCCTAGCCCCCAACAGCCTTTTTTTTCATAACACTTTAACCAGAGTGACGGGAGAGCGGCATTTCAGAAAACGTGCTTATCTCGGCGAGAAAAAGCGATTTCGGCAATAAAATTTAAAACGCGTGTAAAACATAAACCAAACGATGAAATTGGTTATTTCTTCATGTATAATGATCAACTCGAGTCGAGCTCCAGGGAGAGAGGCTGATTTTTCGCTTTTTGAGGCCGACCGACGAACCGGCGCGGGGCGGACTCAAAAGCCCGCAGAGCCGTAGGCACTTAGAAAAGTTTCGCCTTTGGCTGTGAGCTCCAGGGGGAGAGGCTGGTTTTGCGTTATTTTAGGCCGGCTGGAGAACCGGCGCGGGTCGGACGCACAATCCCCGCAGAGCCGTGGGCACTTAGAAAATTTTTGCCAAGTTGGCTCTGAGCGCCTGGTACCTAATAAGGAAGTATAGAGGCCGACTTTCGGGCAAGATCACGCCGCGTTAGGCTTCCAGGACCCCGGCTAAGCAATTTTACCGGGCCGCCCGGTTCTTTTTTTGAACCAGCCCGGTTCTTTTTACACTTCCAGCTGGAGCTCAGCAGCGGCTTTTTGCGCAAGATCACGCCGGGTTAGGCTTCCAGGACCTCGGCTAAGCAATTCTACCGGGCCGCCCGGTTCTTTTTTTGAACCAGCCCGGTTCTTTTTACACTTCCAGCTGGAGCTCACGAGCGGCTTTTTGGACAAGATCACGCCGTGTTAGGCTTCCAGAGCCCCGGCTAAGCAATTTTACCGGCCCGCCCGGTTCTTTTTTTTAACCAGCCCGGTTCTTTTTACACTTCCAGCTGGAGCTCAGCAGCGGGTTTTTGGACAAGATCACGCCGTGTTAGGCTTCCAGAGCCCCGGCTAAGCAATTTTACAGGGTCGCCCGGTTCTTTTTTTTAACCAGCCCGGTTTTTTTTACACTTCCAGCTGGAGCTCAGCAGCGGCTTTTTGCACAGTATCACGCCGGGTTAGGCTTCCAGAGCCCCGGCTAAGCAATTTTACCGGGTCGCCCGGTTCTTTTTTTTAACCAGCCCGGTTCTTTTTACACTTCCAGCTGGAGCTCAGCAGCGGCTTTTTGGACAAGATCACGCCGTGTTAGGCTTCCAGAGCCCCGGCTAAGCAATTTTACCGGGTCGCCCGGTTCTTTTTTTTAACCAGCCCGGTTCTTTTTACACTTCCAGCTGGAGCTCAGCAGCGGCTTTTTGGACAAGATCACGCCGTGTTAGGCTTCCAGAGCCCCGGCTAAGCAATTTTACCGGGTCGCCCGGTTCTTTTTTTAACCAGCCCGGTTCTTTTTACACTTCCAGCTGGAGCTCAGCATCGTGTAAAACATAAACCAAACGATGAAATTGGTTATTTCTTCATGTATAATGATCAACTCGATACTCCCTAGCCCCCAACAGCCTTTTTTTTCATAACACTTTAACCAGAGTGACGGGAGAGCGGCATTTCAGAAAACGTGCTTATCTCAGCGAGAAAAAGCGATTTCGGCAATAAAATTTAAAACGCGTGTAAAACATAAATCAAACGATGAAATTGGTTATTTCTTCATGTATAATGATCAACTCGATACTCCCTAGCCCCCAACAGCCTTTTTTTTCATAACACTTTAACCAGAGTGACGGGAGAGCGGCATTTCAGAAAACGTGCTTATCTCGGCGAGAAAAAGCGATTTCGGCAATAAAATTTAAAACGCGTGTAAAACATAAATCAAACGATGAAATTGGTTATTTCTTCATGTATAATGATCAACTCGATACTCCCTAGCCCCCAACAGCCTTTTTTTTCATAACACTTTAACCAGAGTGACGGGAGAGCGGCATTTCAGAAAACGTGCTTATCTCGGCGAGAAAAAGCGATTTCGGCAATAAAATTTAAAACGCGTGTAAAACATAAATCAAACGATGAAATTGGTTATTTCTTCATGTATAATGATCAACTCGATACTCCCTAGCCCCCAACAGCCTTTTTTTTCATAACACTTTAACCAGAGTGACGGGAGAGCGGCATTTCAGAAAACGTGCTTATCTCGGCGAGAAAAAGCGATTTCGGCAATAAAATTTAAAACGCGTGTAAAACATAAACCAAACGATGAAATTGGTTATTTCTTCATGTATAATGATCAACTCGATACTCCCTAGCCCCCAACAGCCTTTTTTTCATAACACTTTAACCAGAGTGACGGGAGAGCGGCATTTCAGAAAACGTGCTTATCTCGGCGAGAAAAAGCGATTTCGGCAATAAAATTTAAAACGCGTGTAAAACATAAATCAAACGATGAAATTGGTTATTTCTTCATGTATAATGATCAACTCGATACTCCCTAGCCCCCAACAGCCTTTTTTTTCATAACACTTTAACCAGAGTGACGGGAGAGCGGCATTTCAGAAAACGTGCTTATCTCGGCGAGAAAAAGCGATTTCGGCAATAAAATTTAAAACGCGTGTAAAACATAAACCAAACGATGAAATTGGTTATTTCTTCATGTATAATGATCAACTCGATACTCCCTAGCCCCCAACAGCCTTTTTTTTCATAACACTTTAACCAGAGTGACGGGAGAGCGGCATTTCAGAAAACGTGCTTATCTCGGCGAGAAAAAGCGATTTCGGCAATAAAATTTAAAACGCGTGTAAAACATAAACCAAACGATGAAATTGGTAATTTCTTCATGTATAAAGATCAACTCGATACTCCCTAGCCCCCAACAGCCTTTTTTTTCATAACACTTTAACCAGAGTGACGGGAGAGCGGCATTTCAGAAAACGTGCTTATCTCGGCGAGAAAAAGCGATTTCGGCAATAAAATTTAAAACGCGTGTAAAACATAAACCAAACGATGAAATTGGTTATTTCTTCATGTATAATGATCAACTCGATACTCCCTAGCCCCCAACAGCCTTTTTTTTCATAACACTTTAACCAGAGTGACGGGAGAGCGGCATTTCAGAAAACGTGCTTATCTCGGCGAGAAAAAGCGATTTCGGCAATAAAATTTAAAACGCGTGTAAAACATAAACCAAACGATGAAATTGGTTATTTCTTCATGTATAATGATCAACTCGATACTCCCTAGCCCCCAACAGCCTTTTTTTTCATAACACTTTAACCAGAGTGACGGGAGAGCGGCATTTCAGAAAACGTGCTTATCTCGGCGAGAAAAAGCGATTTCGGCAATAAAATTTAAAACGCGTGTAAAACATAAACCAAACGATGAAATTGGTTATTTCTTCATGTATAATGATCAACTCGATACTCCCTAGCCCCCAACAGCCTTTTTTTTCATAACACTTTAACCAGAGTGACGGGAGAGCGGCATTTCAGAAAACGTGCTTATCTCGGCGAGAAAAAGCGATTTCGGCAATAAAATTTAAAACGCGTGTAAAACATAAACCAAACGATGAAATTGGTTATTTCTTCATGTATAATGATCAACTCGATACTCCCTAGCCCCCAACAGCCTTTTTTTTCATAACACTTTAACCAGAGTGACGGGAGAGCGGCATTTCAGAAAACGTGCTTATCTCGGCGAGAAAAAGCGATTTCGGCAATAAAATTTAAAACGCGTGTAAAACATAAACCAAACGATGAAATTGGTTATTTCTTCATGTATAATGATCAACTCGATACTCCCTAGCCCCCAACAGCCTTTTTTTTCATAACACTTTAACCAGAGTGACGGGAGAGCGGCATTTCAGAAAACGTGCTTATCTCGGCGAGAAAAAGCGATTTCGGCAATAAAATTTAAAACGCGTGTAAAACATAAACCAAACGATGAAATTGGTTATTTCTTCATGTATAATGATCAACTCGATACTCCCTAGCCCCCAACAGCCTTTTTTTTCATAACACTTTAACCAGAGTGACGGGAGAGCGGCATTTCAGAAAACGTGCTTATCTCGGCGAGAAAAAGCGATTTCGGCAATAAAATTTAAAACGCGTGTAAAACATAAACCAAACGATGAAATTGGTTATTTCTTCATGTATAATGATCAACTCGATACTCCCTAGCCCCCAACAGCCTTTTTTTTCATAACACTTTAACCAGAGTGACGGGAGAGCGGCATTTCAGAAAACGTGCTTATCTCGGCGAGAAAAAGCGATTTCGGCAATAAAATTTAAAACGCGTGTAAAACATAAACCAAACGATGAAATTGGTTATTTCTTCATGTATAATGATCAACTCGATACTCCCTAGCCCCCAACAGCCTTTTTTTTCATAACACTTTAACCAGAGTGACGGGAGAGCGGCATTTCAGAAAACGTGCTTATCTCGGCGAGAAAAAGCGATTTCGGCAATAAAATTTAAAACGCGTGTAAAACATAAACCAAACGATGAAATTGGTTATTTCTTCATGTATAATGATCAACTCGATACTCCCTAGCCCCCAACAGCCTTTTTTTTCATAACACTTTAACCAGAGTGACGGGAGAGCGGCATTTCAGAAAACGTGCTTATCTCGGCGAGAAAAAGCGATTTCGGCAATAAAATTTAAAACGCGTGTAAAACATAAACCAAACGATGAAATTGGTTATTTCTTCATGTATAATGATCAACTCGATACTCCCTAGCCCCCAACAGCCTTTTTTTTCATAACACTTTAACCAGAGTGACGGGAGAGCGGCATTTCAGAAAACGTGCTTATCTCGGCGAGAAAAAGCGATTTCGGCAATAAAATTTAAAACGCGTGTAAAACATAAACCAAACGATGAAATTGGTTATTTCTTCATGTATAATGATCAACTCGATACTCCCTAGCCCCCAACAGCCTTTTTTTTCATAACACTTTAACCAGAGTGACGGGAGAGCGGCATTTCAGAAAACGTGCTTATCTCGGCGAGAAAAAGCGATTTCGGCAATAAAATTTAAAACGCGTGTAAAACATAAACCAAACGATGAAATTGGTTATTTCTTCATGTATAATGATCAACTCGATACTCCCTAGCCCCCAACAGCCTTTTTTTTCATAACACTTTAACCAGAGTGACGGGAGAGCGGCATTTCAGAAAACGTGCTTATCTCGGCGAGAAAAAGCGATTTCGGCAATAAAATTTAAAACGCGTGTAAAACATAAACCAAACGATGAAATTGGTTATTTCTTCATGTATAATGATCAACTCGATACTCCCTAGCCCCCAACAGCCTTTTTTTTCATAACACTTTAACCAGAGTGACGGGAGAGCGGCATTTCAGAAAACGTGCTTATCTCGGCGAGAAAAAGCGATTTCGGCAATAAAATTTAAAACGCGTGTAAAACATAAACCAAACGATGAAATTGGTTATTTCTTCATGTATAATGATCAACTCGATACTCCCTAGCCCCCAACAGCCTTTTTTTTCATAACACTTTAACCAGAGTGACGGGAGAGCGGCATTTCAGAAAACGTGCTTATCTCGGCGAGAAAAAGCGATTTCGGCAATAAAATTTAAAACGCGTGTAAAACATAAACCAAACGATGAAATTGGTTATTTCTTCATGTATAATGATCAACTCGATACTCCCTAGCCCCCAACAGCCTTTTTTTTCATAACACTTTAACCAGAGTGACGGGAGAGCGGCATTTCAGAAAACGTGCTTATCTCGGCGAGAAAAAGCGATTTCGGCAATAAAATTTAAAACGCGTGTAAAACATAAACCAAACGATGAAATTGGTTATTTCTTCATGTATAATGATCAACTCGATACTCCCTAGCCCCCAACAGCCTTTTTTTTCATAACACTTTAACCAGAGTGACGGGAGAGCGGCATTTCAGAAAACGTGCTTATCTCGGCGAGAAAAAGCGATTTCGGCAATAAAATTTAAAACGCGTGTAAAACATAAACCAAACGATGAAATTGGTTATTTCTTCATGTATAATGATCAACTCGATACTCCCTAGCCCCCAACAGCCTTTTTTTTCATAACACTTTAACCAGAGTGACGGGAGAGCGGCATTTCAGAAAACGTGCTTATCTCGGCGAGAAAAAGCGATTTCGGCAATAAAATTTAAAACGCGTGTAAAACATAAACCAAACGATGAAATTGGTTATTTCTTCATGTATAATGATCAACTCGATACTCCCTAGCCCCCAACAGCCTTTTTTTTCATAACACTTTAACCAGAGTGACGGGAGAGCGGCATTTCAGAAAACGTGCTTATCTCGGCGAGAAAAAGCGATTTCGGCAATAAAATTTAAAACGCGTGTAAAACATAAACCAAACGATGAAATTGGTTATTTCTTCATGTATAATGATCAACTCGATACTCCCTAGCCCCCAACAGCCTTTTTTTTCATAACACTTTAACCAGAGTGACGGGAGAGCGGCATTTCAGAAAACGTGCTTATCTCGGCGAGAAAAAGCGATTTCGGCAATAAAATTTAAAACGCGTGTAAAACATAAACCAAACGATGAAATTGGTTATTTCTTCATGTATAATGATCAACTCGATACTCCCTAGCCCCCAACAGCCTTTTTTTTCATAACACTTTAACCAGAGTGACGGGAGAGCGGCATTTCAGAAAACGTGCTTATCTCGGCGAGAAAAAGCGATTTCGGCAATAAAATTTAAAACGCGTGTAAAACATAAACCAAACGATGAAATTGGTTATTTCTTCATGTATAATGATCAACTCGATACTCCCTAGCCCCCAACAGCCTTTTTTTTCATAACACTTTAACCAGAGTGACGGGAGAGCGGCATTTCAGAAAACGTGCTTATCTCGGCGAGAAAAAGCGATTTCGGCAATAAAATTTAAAACGCGTGTAAAACATAAACCAAACGATGAAATTGGTTATTTCTTCATGTATAATGATCAACTCGATACTCCCTAGCCCCCAACAGCCTTTTTTTTCATAACACTTTAACCAGAGTGACGGGAGAGCGGCATTTCAGAAAACGTGCTTATCTCGGCGAGAAAAAGCGATTTCGGCAATAAAATTTAAAACGCGTGTAAAACATAAACCAAACGATGAAATTGGTTATTTCTTCATGTATAATGATCAACTCGATACTCCCTAGCCCCCAACAGCCTTTTTTTTCATAACACTTTAACCAGAGTGACGGGAGAGCGGCATTTCAGAAAACGTGCTTATCTCGGCGAGAAAAAGCGATTTCGGCAATAAAATTTAAAACGCGTGTAAAACATAAACCAAACGATGAAATTGGTTATTTCTTCATGTATAATGATCAACTCGATACTCCCTAGCCCCCAACAGCCTTTTTTTTCATAACACTTTAACCAGAGTGACGGGAGAGCGGCATTTCAGAAAACGTGCTTATCTCGGCGAGAAAAAGCGATTTCGGCAATAAAATTTAAAACGCGTGTAAAACATAAACCAAACGATGAAATTGGTTATTTCTTCATGTATAATGATCAACTCGATACTCCCTAGCCCCCAACAGCCTTTTTTTTCATAACACTTTAACCAGAGTGACGGGAGAGCGGCATTTCAGAAAACGTGCTTATCTCGGCGAGAAAAAGCGATTTCGGCAATAAAATTTAAAACGCGTGTAAAACATAAACCAAACGATGAAATTGGTTATTTCTTCATGTATAATGATCAACTCGATACTCCCTAGCCCCCAACAGCCTTTTTTTTCATAACACTTTAACCAGAGTGACGGGAGAGCGGCATTTCAGAAAACGTGCTTATCTCGGCGAGAAAAAGCGATTTCGGCAATAAAATTTAAAACGCGTGTAAAACATAAACCAAACGATGAAATTGGTTATTTCTTCATGTATAATGATCAACTCGATACTCCCTAGCCCCCAACAGCCTTTTTTTTCATAACACTTTAACCAGAGTGACGGGAGAGCGGCATTTCAGAAAACGTGCTTATCTCGGCGAGAAAAAGCGATTTCGGCAATAAAATTTAAAACGCGTGTAAAACATAAACCAAACGATGAAATTGGTTATTTCTTCATGTATAATGATCAACTCGATACTCCCTAGCCCCCAACAGCCTTTTTTTTCATAACACTTTAACCAGAGTGACGGGAGAGCGGCATTTCAGAAAACGTGCTTATCTCGGCGAGAAAAAGCGATTTCGGCAATAAAATTTAAAACGCGTGTAAAACATAAACCAAACGATGAAATTGGTTATTTCTTCATGTATAATGATCAACTCGATACTCCCTAGCCCCCAACAGCCTTTTTTTTCATAACACTTTAACCAGAGTGACGGGAGAGCGGCATTTCAGAAAACGTGCTTATCTCGGCGAGAAAAAGCGATTTCGGCAATAAAATTTAAAACGCGTGTAAAACATAAACCAAACGATGAAATTGGTTATTTCTTCATGTATAATGATCAACTCGATACTCCCTAGCCCCCAACAGCCTTTTTTTTCATAACACTTTAACCAGAGTGACGGGAGAGCGGCATTTCAGAAAACGTGCTTATCTCGGCGAGAAAAAGCGATTTCGGCAATAAAATTTAAAACGCGTGTAAAACATAAACCAAACGATGAAATTGGTTATTTCTTCATGTATAATGATCAACTCGATACTCCCTAGCCCCCAACAGCCTTTTTTTTCATAACACTTTAACCAGAGTGACGGGAGAGCGGCATTTCAGAAAACGTGCTTATCTCGGCGAGAAAAAGCGATTTCGGCAATAAAATTTAAAACGCGTGTAAAACATAAACCAAACGATGAAATTGGTTATTTCTTCATGTATAATGATCAACTCGATACTCCCTAGCCCCCAACAGCCTTTTTTTTCATAACACTTTAACCAGAGTGACGGGAGAGCGGCATTTCAGAAAACGTGCTTATCTCGGCGAGAAAAAGCGATTTCGGCAATAAAATTTAAAACGCGTGTAAAACATAAACCAAACGATGAAATTGGTTATTTCTTCATGTATAATGATCAACTCGATACTCCCTAGCCCCCAACAGCCTTTTTTTTCATAACACTTTAACCAGAGTGACGGGAGAGCGGCATTTCAGAAAACGTGCTTATCTCGGCGAGAAAAAGCGATTTCGGCAATAAAATTTAAAACGCGTGTAAAACATAAACCAAACGATGAAATTGGTTATTTCTTCATGTATAATGATCAACTCGATACTCCCTAGCCCCCAACAGCCTTTTTTTTCATAACACTTTAACCAGAGTGACGGGAGAGCGGCATTTCAGAAAACGTGCTTATCTCGGCGAGAAAAAGCGATTTCGGCAATAAAATTTAAAACGCGTGTAAAACATAAACCAAACGATGAAATTGGTTATTTCTTCATGTATAATGATCAACTCGATACTCCCTAGCCCCCAACAGCCTTTTTTTTCATAACACTTTAACCAGAGTGACGGGAGAGCGGCATTTCAGAAAACGTGCTTATCTCGGCGAGAAAAAGCGATTTCGGCAATAAAATTTAAAACGCGTGTAAAACATAAACCAAACGATGAAATTGGTTATTTCTTCATGTATAATGATCAACTCGATACTCCCTAGCCCCCAACAGCCTTTTTTTTCATAACACTTTAACCAGAGTGACGGGAGAGCGGCATTTCAGAAAACGTGCTTATCTCGGCGAGAAAAAGCGATTTCGGCAATAAAATTTAAAACGCGTGTAAAACATAAACCAAACGATGAAATTGGTTATTTCTTCATGTATAATGATCAACTCGATACTCCCTAGCCCCCAACAGCCTTTTTTTTCATAACACTTTAACCAGAGTGACGGGAGAGCGGCATTTCAGAAAACGTGCTTATCTCGGCGAGAAAAAGCGATTTCGGCAATAAAATTTAAAACGCGTGTAAAACATAAACCAAACGATGAAATTGGTTATTTCTTCATGTATAATGATCAACTCGATACTCCCTAGCCCCCAACAGCCTTTTTTTTCATAACACTTTAACCAGAGTGACGGGAGAGCGGCATTTCAGAAAACGTGCTTATCTCGGCGAGAAAAAGCGATTTCGGCAATAAAATTTAAAACGCGTGTAAAACATAAACCAAACGATGAAATTGGTTATTTCTTCATGTATAATGATCAACTCGATACTCCCTAGCCCCCAACAGCCTTTTTTTTCATAACACTTTAACCAGAGTGACGGGAGAGCGGCATTTCAGAAAACGTGCTTATCTCGGCGAGAAAAAGCGATTTCGGCAATAAAATTTAAAACGCGTGTAAAACATAAACCAAACGATGAAATTGGTTATTTCTTCATGTATAATGATCAACTCGATACTCCCTAGCCCCCAACAGCCTTTTTTTTCATAACACTTTAACCAGAGTGACGGGAGAGCGGCATTTCAGAAAACGTGCTTATCTCGGCGAGAAAAAGCGATTTCGGCAATAAAATTTAAAACGCGTGTAAAACATAAACCAAACGATGAAATTGGTTATTTCTTCATGTATAATGATCAACTCGATACTCCCTAGCCCCCAACAGCCTTTTTTTTCATAACACTTTAACCAGAGTGACGGGAGAGCGGCATTTCAGAAAACGTGCTTATCTCGGCGAGAAAAAGCGATTTCGGCAATAAAATTTAAAACGCGTGTAAAACATAAACCAAACGATGAAATTGGTTATTTCTTCATGTATAATGATCAACTCGATACTCCCTAGCCCCCAACAGCCTTTTTTTTCATAACACTTTAACCAGAGTGACGGGAGAGCGGCATTTCAGAAAACGTGCTTATCTCGGCGAGAAAAAGCGATTTCGGCAATAAAATTTAAAACGCGTGTAAAACATAAACCAAACGATGAAATTGGTTATTTCTTCATGTATAATGATCAACTCGATACTCCCTAGCCCCCAACAGCCTTTTTTTTCATAACACTTTAACCAGAGTGACGGGAGAGCGGCATTTCAGAAAACGTGCTTATCTCGGCGAGAAAAAGCGATTTCGGCAATAAAATTTAAAACGCGTGTAAAACATAAACCAAACGATGAAATTGGTTATTTCTTCATGTATAATGATCAACTCGATACTCCCTAGCCCCCAACAGCCTTTTTTTTCATAACACTTTAACCAGAGTGACGGGAGAGCGGCATTTCAGAAAACGTGCTTATCTCGGCGAGAAAAAGCGATTTCGGCAATAAAATTTAAAACGCGTGTAAAACATAAACCAAACGATGAAATTGGTTATTTCTTCATGTATAATGATCAACTCGATACTCCCTAGCCCCCAACAGCCTTTTTTTTCATAACACTTTAACCAGAGTGACGGGAGAGCGGCATTTCAGAAAACGTGCTTATCTCGGCGAGAAAAAGCGATTTCGGCAATAAAATTTAAAACGCGTGTAAAACATAAACCAAACGATGAAATTGGTTATTTCTTCATGTATAATGATCAACTCGATACTCCCTAGCCCCCAACAGCCTTTTTTTTCATAACACTTTAACCAGAGTGACGGGAGAGCGGCATTTCAGAAAACGTGCTTATCTCGGCGAGAAAAAGCGATTTCGGCAATAAAATTTAAAACGCGTGTAAAACATAAACCAAACGATGAAATTGGTTATTTCTTCATGTATAATGATCAACTCGATACTCCCTAGCCCCCAACAGCCTTTTTTTTCATAACACTTTAACCAGAGTGACGGGAGAGCGGCATTTCAGAAAACGTGCTTATCTCGGCGAGAAAAAGCGATTTCGGCAATAAAATTTAAAACGCGTGTAAAACATAAACCAAACGATGAAATTGGTTATTTCTTCATGTATAATGATCAACTCGATACTCCCTAGCCCCCAACAGCCTTTTTTTTCATAACACTTTAACCAGAGTGACGGGAGAGCGGCATTTCAGAAAACGTGCTTATCTCGGCGAGAAAAAGCGATTTCGGCAATAAAATTTAAAACGCGTGTAAAACATAAACCAAACGATGAAATTGGTTATTTCTTCATGTATAATGATCAACTCGATACTCCCTAGCCCCCAACAGCCTTTTTTTTCATAACACTTTAACCAGAGTGACGGGAGAGCGGCATTTCAGAAAACGTGCTTATCTCGGCGAGAAAAAGCGATTTCGGCAATAAAATTTAAAACGCGTGTAAAACATAAACCAAACGATGAAATTGGTTATTTCTTCATGTATAATGATCAACTCGATACTCCCTAGCCCCCAACAGCCTTTTTTTTCATAACACTTTAACCAGAGTGACGGGAGAGCGGCATTTCAGAAAACGTGCTTATCTCGGCGAGAAAAAGCGATTTCGGCAATAAAATTTAAAACGCGTGTAAAACATAAACCAAACGATGAAATTGGTTATTTCTTCATGTATAATGATCAACTCGATACTCCCTAGCCCCCAACAGCCTTTTTTTTCATAACACTTTAACCAGAGTGACGGGAGAGCGGCATTTCAGAAAACGTGCTTATCTCGGCGAGAAAAAGCGATTTCGGCAATAAAATTTAAAACGCGTGTAAAACATAAACCAAACGATGAAATTGGTTATTTCTTCATGTATAATGATCAACTCGATACTCCCTAGCCCCCAACAGCCTTTTTTTTCATAACACTTTAACCAGAGTGACGGGAGAGCGGCATTTCAGAAAACGTGCTTATCTCGGCGAGAAAAAGCGATTTCGGCAATAAAATTTAAAACGCGTGTAAAACATAAACCAAACGATGAAATTGGTTATTTCTTCATGTATAATGATCAACTCGATACTCCCTAGCCCCCAACAGCCTTTTTTTTCATAACACTTTAACCAGAGTGACGGGAGAGCGGCATTTCAGAAAACGTGCTTATCTCGGCGAGAAAAAGCGATTTCGGCAATAAAATTTAAAACGCGTGTAAAACATAAACCAAACGATGAAATTGGTTATTTCTTCATGTATAATGATCAACTCGATACTCCCTAGCCCCCAACAGCCTTTTTTTTCATAACACTTTAACCAGAGTGACGGGAGAGCGGCATTTCAGAAAACGTGCTTATCTCGGCGAGAAAAAGCGATTTCGGCAATAAAATTTAAAACGCGTGTAAAACATAAACCAAACGATGAAATTGGTTATTTCTTCATGTATAATGATCAACTCGATACTCCCTAGCCCCCAACAGCCTTTTTTTTCATAACACTTTAACCAGAGTGACGGGAGAGCGGCATTTCAGAAAACGTGCTTATCTCGGCGAGAAAAAGCGATTTCGGCAATAAAATTTAAAACGCGTGTAAAACATAAACCAAACGATGAAATTGGTTATTTCTTCATGTATAATGATCAACTCGATACTCCCTAGCCCCCAACAGCCTTTTTTTTCATAACACTTTAACCAGAGTGACGGGAGAGCGGCATTTCAGAAAACGTGCTTATCTCGGCGAGAAAAAGCGATTTCGGCAATAAAATTTAAAACGCGTGTAAAACATAAACCAAACGATGAAATTGGTTATTTCTTCATGTATAATGATCAACTCGATACTCCCTAGCCCCCAACAGCCTTTTTTTTCATAACACTTTAACCAGAGTGACGGGAGAGCGGCATTTCAGAAAACGTGCTTATCTCGGCGAGAAAAAGCGATTTCGGCAATAAAATTTAAAACGCGTGTAAAACATAAACCAAACGATGAAATTGGTTATTTCTTCATGTATAATGATCAACTCGATACTCCCTAGCCCCCAACAGCCTTTTTTTTCATAACACTTTAACCAGAGTGACGGGAGAGCGGCATTTCAGAAAACGTGCTTATCTCGGCGAGAAAAAGCGATTTCGGCAATAAAATTTAAAACGCGTGTAAAACATAAACCAAACGATGAAATTGGTTATTTCTTCATGTATAATGATCAACTCGATACTCCCTAGCCCCCAACAGCCTTTTTTTTCATAACACTTTAACCAGAGTGACGGGAGAGCGGCATTTCAGAAAACGTGCTTATCTCGGCGAGAAAAAGCGATTTCGGCAATAAAATTTAAAACGCGTGTAAAACATAAACCAAACGATGAAATTGGTTATTTCTTCATGTATAATGATCAACTCGATACTCCCTAGCCCCCAACAGCCTTTTTTTTCATAACACTTTAACCAGAGTGACGGGAGAGCGGCATTTCAGAAAACGTGCTTATCTCGGCGAGAAAAAGCGATTTCGGCAATAAAATTTAAAACGCGTGTAAAACATAAACCAAACGATGAAATTGGTTATTTCTTCATGTATAATGATCAACTCGATACTCCCTAGCCCCCAACAGCCTTTTTTTTCATAACACTTTAACCAGAGTGACGGGAGAGCGGCATTTCAGAAAACGTGCTTATCTCGGCGAGAAAAAGCGATTTCGGCAATAAAATTTAAAACGCGTGTAAAACATAAACCAAACGATGAAATTGGTTATTTCTTCATGTATAATGATCAACTCGATACTCCCTAGCCCCCAACAGCCTTTTTTTTCATAACACTTTAACCAGAGTGACGGGAGAGCGGCATTTCAGAAAACGTGCTTATCTCGGCGAGAAAAAGCGATTTCGGCAATAAAATTTAAAACGCGTGTAAAACATAAACCAAACGATGAAATTGGTTATTTCTTCATGTATAATGATCAACTCGATACTCCCTAGCCCCCAACAGCCTTTTTTTTCATAACACTTTAACCAGAGTGACGGGAGAGCGGCATTTCAGAAAACGTGCTTATCTCGGCGAGAAAAAGCGATTTCGGCAATAAAATTTAAAACGCGTGTAAAACATAAACCAAACGATGAAATTGGTTATTTCTTCATGTATAATGATCAACTCGATACTCCCTAGCCCCCAACAGCCTTTTTTTTCATAACACTTTAACCAGAGTGACGGGAGAGCGGCATTTCAGAAAACGTGCTTATCTCGGCGAGAAAAAGCGATTTCGGCAATAAAATTTAAAACGCGTGTAAAACATAAACCAAACGATGAAATTGGTTATTTCTTCATGTATAATGATCAACTCGATACTCCCTAGCCCCCAACAGCCTTTTTTTTCATAACACTTTAACCAGAGTGACGGGAGAGCGGCATTTCAGAAAACGTGCTTATCTCGGCGAGAAAAAGCGATTTCGGCAATAAAATTTAAAACGCGTGTAAAACATAAACCAAACGATGAAATTGGTTATTTCTTCATGTATAATGATCAACTCGATACTCCCTAGCCCCCAACAGCCTTTTTTTTCATAACACTTTAACCAGAGTGACGGGAGAGCGGCATTTCAGAAAACGTGCTTATCTCGGCGAGAAAAAGCGATTTCGGCAATAAAATTTAAAACGCGTGTAAAACATAAACCAAACGATGAAATTGGTTATTTCTTCATGTATAATGATCAACTCGATACTCCCTAGCCCCCAACAGCCTTTTTTTTCATAACAGCTTTAACCAGAGTGACGGGAGAGCGGCATTTCAGAAAACGTGCTTATCTCGGCGAGAAAAAGCGATTTCGGCAATAAAATTTAAAACGCGTGTAAAACATAAACCAAACGATGAAATTGGTTATTTCTTCATGTATAATGATCAACTCGATACTCCCTAGCCCCCAACAGCCTTTTTTTTCATAACACTTTAACCAGAGTGACGGGAGAGCGGCATTTCAGAAAACGTGCTTATCTCGGCGAGAAAAAGCGATTTCGGCAATAAAATTTAAAACGCGTGTAAAACATAAACCAAACGATGAAATTGGTTATTTCTTCATGTATAATGATCAACTCGATACTCCCTAGCCCCCAACAGCCTTTTTTTTCATAACACTTTAACCAGAGTGACGGGAGAGCGGCATTTCAGAAAACGTGCTTATCTCGGCGAGAAAAAGCGATTTCGGCAATAAAATTTA
Source organism: Syngnathus leptorhynchus (assembly GCF_054491065.1). Taxonomy (NCBI): domain Eukaryota; kingdom Metazoa; phylum Chordata; class Actinopteri; order Syngnathiformes; family Syngnathidae; genus Syngnathus; species Syngnathus leptorhynchus. The sequence continues at coordinate 125,605 of NW_028232069.1, forward strand.
AAACGCGTGTAAAACATAAACCAAACGATGAAATTGGTTATTTCTTCATGTATAATGATCAACTCGATACTCCCTAGCCCCCAACAGCCTTTTTTTTCATAACACTTTAACCAGAGTGACGGGAGAGCGGCATTTCAGAAAACGTGCTTATCTCGGCGAGAAAAAGCGATTTCGGCAATAAAATTTAAAACGCGTGTAAAACATAAACCAAACGATGAAATTGGTTATTTCTTCATGTATAATGATCAACTCGATACTCCCTAGCCCCCAACAGCCTTTTTTTTCATAACACTTTAACCAGAGTGACGGGAGAGCGGCATTTCAGAAAACGTGCTTATCTCGGCGAGAAAAAGCGATTTCGGCAATAAAATTTAAAACGCGTGTAAAACATAAACCAAACGATGAAATTGGTTATTTCTTCATGTATAATGATCAACTCGATACTCCCTAGCCCCCAACAGCCTTTTTTTTCATAACACTTTAACCAGAGTGACGGGAGAGCGGCATTTCAGAAAACGTGCTTATCTCGGCGAGAAAAAGCGATTTCGGCAATAAAATTTAAAACGCGTGTAAAACATAAACCAAACGATGAAATTGGTTATTTCTTCATGTATAATGATCAACTCGATACTCCCTAGCCCCCAACAGCCTTTTTTTTCATAACACTTTAACCAGAGTGACGGGAGAGCGGCATTTCAGAAAACGTGCTTATCTCGGCGAGAAAAAGCGATTTCGGCAATAAAATTTAAAACGCGTGTAAAACATAAACCAAACGATGAAATTGGTTATTTCTTCATGTATAATGATCAACTCGATACTCCCTAGCCCCCAACAGCCTTTTTTTTCATAACACTTTAACCAGAGTGACGGGAGAGCGGCATTTCAGAAAACGTGCTTATCTCGGCGAGAAAAAGCGATTTCGGCAATAAAATTTAAAACGCGTGTAAAACATAAACCAAACGATGAAATTGGTTATTTCTTCATGTATAATGATCAACTCGATACTCCCTAGCCCCCAACAGCCTTTTTTTTCATAACACTTTAACCAGAGTGACGGGAGAGCGGCATTTCAGAAAACGTGCTTATCTCGGCGAGAAAAAGCGATTTCGGCAATAAAATTTAAAACGCGTGTAAAACATAAACCAAACGATGAAATTGGTTATTTCTTCATGTATAATGATCAACTCGATACTCCCTAGCCCCCAACAGCCTTTTTTTTCATAACACTTTAACCAGAGTGACGGGAGAGCGGCATTTCAGAAAACGTGCTTATCTCGGCGAGAAAAAGCGATTTCGGCAATAAAATTTAAAACGCGTGTAAAACATAAACCAAACGATGAAATTGGTTATTTCTTCATGTATAATGATCAACTCGATACTCCCTAGCCCCCAACAGCCTTTTTTTTCATAACACTTTAACCAGAGTGACGGGAGAGCGGCATTTCAGAAAACGTGCTTATCTCGGCGAGAAAAAGCGATTTCGGCAATAAAATTTAAAACGCGTGTAAAACATAAACCAAACGATGAAATTGGTTATTTCTTCATGTATAATGATCAACTCGATACTCCCTAGCCCCCAACAGCCTTTTTTTTCATAACACTTTAACCAGAGTGACGGGAGAGCGGCATTTCAGAAAACGTGCTTATCTCGGCGAGAAAAAGCGATTTCGGCAATAAAATTTAAAACGCGTGTAAAACATAAACCAAACGATGAAATTGGTTATTTCTTCATGTATAATGATCAACTCGATACTCCCTAGCCCCCAACAGCCTTTTTTTTCATAACACTTTAACCAGAGTGACGGGAGAGCGGCATTTCAGAAAACGTGCTTATCTCGGCGAGAAAAAGCGATTTCGGCAATAAAATTTAAAACGCGTGTAAAACATAAACCAAACGATGAAATTGGTTATTTCTTCATGTATAATGATCAACTCGATACTCCCTAGCCCCCAACAGCCTTTTTTTTCATAACACTTTAACCAGAGTGACGGGAGAGCGGCATTTCAGAAAACGTGCTTATCTCGGCGAGAAAAAGCGATTTCGGCAATAAAATTTAAAACGCGTGTAAAACATAAACCAAACGATGAAATTGGTTATTTCTTCATGTATAATGATCAACTCGATACTCCCTAGCCCCCAACAGCCTTTTTTTTCATAACACTTTAACCAGAGTGACGGGAGAGCGGCATTTCAGAAAACGTGCTTATCTCGGCGAGAAAAAGCGATTTCGGCAATAAAATTTAAAACGCGTGTAAAACATAAACCAAACGATGAAATTGGTTATTTCTTCATGTATAATGATCAACTCGATACTCCCTAGCCCCCAACAGCCTTTTTTTTCATAACACTTTAACCAGAGTGACGGGAGAGCGGCATTTCAGAAAACGTGCTTATCTCGGCGAGAAAAAGCGATTTCGGCAATAAAATTTAAAACGCGTGTAAAACATAAACCAAACGATGAAATTGGTTATTTCTTCATGTATAATGATCAACTCGATACTCCCTAGCCCCCAACAGCCTTTTTTTTCATAACACTTTAACCAGAGTGACGGGAGAGCGGCATTTCAGAAAACGTGCTTATCTCGGCGAGAAAAAGCGATTTCGGCAATAAAATTTAAAACGCGTGTAAAACATAAACCAAACGATGAAATTGGTTATTTCTTCATGTATAATGATCAACTCGATACTCCCTAGCCCCCAACAGCCTTTTTTTTCATAACACTTTAACCAGAGTGACGGGAGAGCGGCATTTCAGAAAACGTGCTTATCTCGGCGAGAAAAAGCGATTTCGGCAATAAAATTTAAAACGCGTGTAAAACATAAACCAAACGATGAAATTGGTTATTTCTTCATGTATAATGATCAACTCGATACTCCCTAGCCCCCAACAGCCTTTTTTTTCATAACACTTTAACCAGAGTGACGGGAGAGCGGCATTTCAGAAAACGTGCTTATCTCGGCGAGAAAAAGCGATTTCGGCAATAAAATTTAAAACGCGTGTAAAACATAAACCAAACGATGAAATTGGTTATTTCTTCATGTATAATGATCAACTCGATACTCCCTAGCCCCCAACAGCCTTTTTTTTCATAACACTTTAACCAGAGTGACGGGAGAGCGGCATTTCAGAAAACGTGCTTATCTCGGCGAGAAAAAGCGATTTCGGCAATAAAATTTAAAACGCGTGTAAAACATAAACCAAACGATGAAATTGGTTATTTCTTCATGTATAATGATCAACTCGATACTCCCTAGCCCCCAACAGCCTTTTTTTTCATAACACTTTAACCAGAGTGACGGGAGAGCGGCATTTCAGAAAACGTGCTTATCTCGGCGAGAAAAAGCGATTTCGGCAATAAAATTTAAAACGCGTGTAAAACATAAACCAAACGATGAAATTGGTTATTTCTTCATGTATAATGATCAACTCGATACTCCCTAGCCCCCAACAGCCTTTTTTTTCATAACACTTTAACCAGAGTGACGGGAGAGCGGCATTTCAGAAAACGTGCTTATCTCGGCGAGAAAAAGCGATTTCGGCAATAAAATTTAAAACGCGTGTAAAACATAAACCAAACGATGAAATTGGTTATTTCTTCATGTATAATGATCAACTCGATACTCCCTAGCCCCCAACAGCCTTTTTTTTCATAACACTTTAACCAGAGTGACGGGAGAGCGGCATTTCAGAAAACGTGCTTATCTCGGCGAGAAAAAGCGATTTCGGCAATAAAATTTAAAACGCGTGTAAAACATAAACCAAACGATGAAATTGGTTATTTCTTCATGTATAATGATCAACTCGATACTCCCTAGCCCCCAACAGCCTTTTTTTTCATAACACTTTAACCAGAGTGACGGGAGAGCGGCATTTCAGAAAACGTGCTTATCTCGGCGAGAAAAAGCGATTTCGGCAATAAAATTTAAAACGCGTGTAAAACATAAACCAAACGATGAAATTGGTTATTTCTTCATGTATAATGATCAACTCGATACTCCCTAGCCCCCAACAGCCTTTTTTTTCATAACACTTTAACCAGAGTGACGGGAGAGCGGCATTTCAGAAAACGTGCTTATCTCGGCGAGAAAAAGCGATTTCGGCAATAAAATTTAAAACGCGTGTAAAACATAAACCAAACGATGAAATTGGTTATTTCTTCATGTATAATGATCAACTCGATACTCCCTAGCCCCCAACAGCCTTTTTTTTCATAACACTTTAACCAGAGTGACGGGAGAGCGGCATTTCAGAAAACGTGCTTATCTCGGCGAGAAAAAGCGATTTCGGCAATAAAATTTAAAACGCGTGTAAAACATAAACCAAACGATGAAATTGGTTATTTCTTCATGTATAATGATCAACTCGATACTCCCTAGCCCCCAACAGCCTTTTTTTTCATAACACTTTAACCAGAGTGACGGGAGAGCGGCATTTCAGAAAACGTGCTTATCTCGGCGAGAAAAAGCGATTTCGGCAATAAAATTTAAAACGCGTGTAAAACATAAACCAAACGATGAAATTGGTTATTTCTTCATGTATAATGATCAACTCGATACTCCCTAGCCCCCAACAGCCTTTTTTTTCATAACACTTTAACCAGAGTGACGGGAGAGCGGCATTTCAGAAAACGTGCTTATCTCGGCGAGAAAAAGCGATTTCGGCAATAAAATTTAAAACGCGTGTAAAACATAAACCAAACGATGAAATTGGTTATTTCTTCATGTATAATGATCAACTCGATACTCCCTAGCCCCCAACAGCCTTTTTTTTCATAACACTTTAACCAGAGTGACGGGAGAGCGGCATTTCAGAAAACGTGCTTATCTCGGCGAGAAAAAGCGATTTCGGCAATAAAATTTAAAACGCGTGTAAAACATAAACCAAACGATGAAATTGGTTATTTCTTCATGTATAATGATCAACTCGATACTCCCTAGCCCCCAACAGCCTTTTTTTTCATAACACTTTAACCAGAGTGACGGGAGAGCGGCATTTCAGAAAACGTGCTTATCTCGGCGAGAAAAAGCGATTTCGGCAATAAAATTTAAAACGCGTGTAAAACATAAACCAAACGATGAAATTGGTTATTTCTTCATGTATAATGATCAACTCGATACTCCCTAGCCCCCAACAGCCTTTTTTTTCATAACACTTTAACCAGAGTGACGGGAGAGCGGCATTTCAGAAAACGTGCTTATCTCGGCGAGAAAAAGCGATTTCGGCAATAAAATTTAAAACGCGTGTAAAACATAAACCAAACGATGAAATTGGTTATTTCTTCATGTATAATGATCAACTCGATACTCCCTAGCCCCCAACAGCCTTTTTTTTCATAACACTTTAACCAGAGTGACGGGAGAGCGGCATTTCAGAAAACGTGCTTATCTCGGCGAGAAAAAGCGATTTCGGCAATAAAATTTAAAACGCGTGTAAAACATAAACCAAACGATGAAATTGGTTATTTCTTCATGTATAATGATCAACTCGATACTCCCTAGCCCCCAACAGCCTTTTTTTTCATAACACTTTAACCAGAGTGACGGGAGAGCGGCATTTCAGAAAACGTGCTTATCTCGGCGAGAAAAAGCGATTTCGGCAATAAAATTTAAAACGCGTGTAAAACATAAACCAAACGATGAAATTGGTTATTTCTTCATGTATAATGATCAACTCGATACTCCCTAGCCCCCAACAGCCTTTTTTTTCATAACACTTTAACCAGAGTGACGGGAGAGCGGCATTTCAGAAAACGTGCTTATCTCGGCGAGAAAAAGCGATTTCGGCAATAAAATTTAAAACGCGTGTAAAACATAAACCAAACGATGAAATTGGTTATTTCTTCATGTATAATGATCAACTCGATACTCCCTAGCCCCCAACAGCCTTTTTTTTCATAACACTTTAACCAGAGTGACGGGAGAGCGGCATTTCAGAAAACGTGCTTATCTCGGCGAGAAAAAGCGATTTCGGCAATAAAATTTAAAACGCGTGTAAAACATAAACCAAACGATGAAATTGGTTATTTCTTCATGTATAATGATCAACTCGATACTCCCTAGCCCCCAACAGCCTTTTTTTTCATAACACTTTAACCAGAGTGACGGGAGAGCGGCATTTCAGAAAACGTGCTTATCTCGGCGAGAAAAAGCGATTTCGGCAATAAAATTTAAAACGCGTGTAAAACATAAACCAAACGATGAAATTGGTTATTTCTTCATGTATAATGATCAACTCGATACTCCCTAGCCCCCAACAGCCTTTTTTTTCATAACACTTTAACCAGAGTGACGGGAGAGCGGCATTTCAGAAAACGTGCTTATCTCGGCGAGAAAAAGCGATTTCGGCAATAAAATTTAAAACGCGTGTAAAACATAAACCAAACGATGAAATTGGTTATTTCTTCATGTATAATGATCAACTCGATACTCCCTAGCCCCCAACAGCCTTTTTTTTCATAACACTTTAACCAGAGTGACGGGAGAGCGGCATTTCAGAAAACGTGCTTATCTCGGCGAGAAAAAGCGATTTCGGCAATAAAATTTAAAACGCGTGTAAAACATAAACCAAACGATGAAATTGGTTATTTCTTCATGTATAATGATCAACTCGATACTCCCTAGCCCCCAACAGCCTTTTTTTTCATAACACTTTAACCAGAGTGACGGGAGAGCGGCATTTCAGAAAACGTGCTTATCTCGGCGAGAAAAAGCGATTTCGGCAATAAAATTTAAAACGCGTGTAAAACATAAACCAAACGATGAAATTGGTTATTTCTTCATGTATAATGATCAACTCGATACTCCCTAGCCCCCAACAGCCTTTTTTTTCATAACACTTTAACCAGAGTGACGGGAGAGCGGCATTTCAGAAAACGTGCTTATCTCGGCGAGAAAAAGCGATTTCGGCAATAAAATTTAAAACGCGTGTAAAACATAAACCAAACGATGAAATTGGTTATTTCTTCATGTATAATGATCAACTCGATACTCCCTAGCCCCCAACAGCCTTTTTTTTCATAACACTTTAACCAGAGTGACGGGAGAGCGGCATTTCAGAAAACGTGCTTATCTCGGCGAGAAAAAGCGATTTCGGCAATAAAATTTAAAACGCGTGTAAAACATAAACCAAACGATGAAATTGGTTATTTCTTCATGTATAATGATCAACTCGATACTCCCTAGCCCCCAACAGCCTTTTTTTTCATAACACTTTAACCAGAGTGACGGGAGAGCGGCATTTCAGAAAACGTGCTTATCTCGGCGAGAAAAAGCGATTTCGGCAATAAAATTTAAAACGCGTGTAAAACATAAACCAAACGATGAAATTGGTTATTTCTTCATGTATAATGATCAACTCGATACTCCCTAGCCCCCAACAGCCTTTTTTTTCATAACACTTTAACCAGAGTGACGGGAGAGCGGCATTTCAGAAAACGTGCTTATCTCGGCGAGAAAAAGCGATTTCGGCAATAAAATTTAAAACGCGTGTAAAACATAAACCAAACGATGAAATTGGTTATTTCTTCATGTATAATGATCAACTCGATACTCCCTAGCCCCCAACAGCCTTTTTTTTCATAACACTTTAACCAGAGTGACGGGAGAGCGGCATTTCAGAAAACGTGCTTATCTCGGCGAGAAAAAGCGATTTCGGCAATAAAATTTAAAACGCGTGTAAAACATAAACCAAACGATGAAATTGGTTATTTCTTCATGTATAATGATCAACTCGATACTCCCTAGCCCCCAACAGCCTTTTTTTTCATAACACTTTAACCAGAGTGACGGGAGAGCGGCATTTCAGAAAACGTGCTTATCTCGGCGAGAAAAAGCGATTTCGGCAATAAAATTTAAAACGCGTGTAAAACATAAACCAAACGATGAAATTGGTTATTTCTTCATGTATAATGATCAACTCGATACTCCCTAGCCCCCAACAGCCTTTTTTTTCATAACACTTTAACCAGAGTGACGGGAGAGCGGCATTTCAGAAAACGTGCTTATCTCGGCGAGAAAAAGCGATTTCGGCAATAAAATTTAAAACGCGTGTAAAACATAAACCAAACGATGAAATTGGTTATTTCTTCATGTATAATGATCAACTCGATACTCCCTAGCCCCCAACAGCCTTTTTTTTCATAACACTTTAACCAGAGTGACGGGAGAGCGGCATTTCAGAAAACGTGCTTATCTCGGCGAGAAAAAGCGATTTCGGCAATAAAATTTAAAACGCGTGTAAAACATAAACCAAACGATGAAATTGGTTATTTCTTCATGTATAATGATCAACTCGATACTCCCTAGCCCCCAACAGCCTTTTTTTTCATAACACTTTAACCAGGGTGACGGGAGAGCGGCATTTCAGAAAACGTGCTTATCTCGGCGAGAAAAAGCGATTTCGGCAATAAAATTTAAAACGCGTGTAAAACATAAACCAAACGATGAAATTGGTTATTTCTTCATGTATAATGATCAACTCGATACTCCCTAGCCCCCAACAGCCTTTTTTTTCATAACACTTTAACCAGAGTGACGGGAGAGCGGCATTTCAGAAAACGTGCTTATCTCGGCGAGAAAAAGCGATTTCGGCAATAAAATTTAAAACGCGTGTAAAACATAAACCGAACGATGAAATTGGTTATTTCTTATGTATAATGATCAACTCGATACTCCCTAGCCCCCAACAGCCTTTTTTTCATAACACTTTAACCAGAGTGACGGGAGAGCGGCATTTCAGAAAACGTGCTTATCTCGGCGAGAAAAAGCGATTTCGGCAATAAAATTTAAAACGCGTGTAAAACATAAACCAAACGATGAAATTGGTTATTTCTTCATGTATAATGATCAACTCGATACTCCCTAGCCCCCAACAGCCTTTTTTTTCATAACACTTTAACCAGAGTGACGGGAGAGCGGCATTTCAGAAAACGTGCTTATCTCGGCGAGAAAAAGCGATTTCGGCAATAAAATTTAAAACGCGTGTAAAACATAAACCAAACGATGAAATTGGTTATTTCTTCATGTATAATGATCAACTCGATACTCCCTAGCCCCCAACAGCCTTTTTTTTCATAACACTTTAACCAGAGTGACGGGAGAGCGGCATTTCAGAAAACGTGCTTATCTCGGCGAGAAAAAGCGATTTCGGCAATAAAATTTAAAACGCGTGTAAAACATAAACCAAACGATGAAATTGGTTATTTCTTCATGTATAATGATCAACTCGATACTCCCTAGCCCCCAACAGCCTTTTTTTTCATAACACTTTAACCAGAGTGACGGGAGAGCGGCATTTCAGAAAACGTGCTTATCTCGGCGAGAAAAAGCGATTTCGGCAATAAAATTTAAAACGCGTGTAAAACATAAACCAAACGATGAAATTGGTTATTTCTTCATGTATAATGATCAACTCGATACTCCCTAGCCCCCAACAGCCTTTTTTTTCATAACACTTTAACCAGAGTGACGGGAGAGCGGCATTTCAGAAAACGTGCTTATCTCGGCGAGAAAAAGCGATTTCGGCAATAAAATTTAAAACGCGTGTAAAACATAAACCAAACGATGAAATTGGTTATTTCTTCATGTATAATGATCAACTCGATACTCCCTAGCCCCCAACAGCCCTTTTTTTTCATAACACTTTAACCAGAGTGACGGGAGAGCGGCATTTCAGAAAACGTGCTTATCTCGGCGAGAAAAAGCGATTTCGGCAATAAAATTTAAAACGCGTGTAAAACATAAACCAAACGATGAAATTGGTTATTTCTTCATGTATAATGATCAACTCGATACTCCCTAGCCCCCAACAGCCTTTTTTTTCATAACACTTTAACCAGAGTGACGGGAGAGCGGCATTTCAGAAAACGTGCTTATCTCGGCGAGAAAAAGCGATTTCGGCAATAAAATTTAAAACGCGTGTAAAACATAAACCAAACGATGAAATTGGTTATTTCTTCATGTATAATGATCAACTCAATACTCCCTAGCCCCCAACAGCCTTTTTTTTCATAACACTTTAACCAGAGTGACGGGAGAGCGGCATTTCAGAAAACGTGCTTATCTCGGCGAGAAAAAGCGATTTCGGCAATAAAATTTAAAACGCGTGTAAAACATAAACCAAACGATGAAATTGGTTATTTCTTCATGTATAATGATCAACTCGATACTCCCTAGCCCCCAACAGCCTTTTTTTTCATAACACTTTAACCAGGGTGACGGGAGAGCGGCATTTCAGAAAACGTGCTTATCTCGGCGAGAAAAAGCGATTTCGGCAATAAAATTTAAAACGCGTGTAAAACATAAACCAAACGATGAAATTGGTTATTTCTTCATGTATAATGATCAACTCGATACTCCCTAGCCCCCAACAGCCTTTTTTTTCATAACACTTTAACCAGAGTGACGGGAGAGCGGCATTTCAGAAAACGTGCTTATCTCGGCGAGAAAAAGCGATTTCGGCAATAAAATTTAAAACGCGTGTAAAACATAAACCAAACGATGAAATTGGTTATTTCTTCATGTATAATGATCAACTCGATACTCCCTAGCCCCCAACAGCCTTTTTTTTCATAACACTTTAACCAGAGTGACGGGAGAGCGGCATTTCAGAAAACGTGCTTATCTCGGCGAGAAAAAGCGATTTCGGCAATAAAATTTAAAACGCGTGTAAAACATAAACCAAACGATGAAATTGGTTATTTCTTCATGTATAATGATCAACTCGATACTCCCTAGCCCCCAACAGCCTTTTTTTTCATAACACTTTAACCAGAGTGACGGGAGAGCGGCATTTCAGAAAACGTGCTTATCTCGGCGAGAAAAAGCGATTTCGGCAATAAAATTTAAAACGCGTGTAAAACATAAACCAAACGATGAAATTGGTTATTTCTTCATGTATAATGATCAACTCGATACTCCCTAGCCCCCAACAGCCTTTTTTTTCATAACACTTTAACCAGAGTGACGGGAGAGCGGCATTTCAGAAAACGTGCTTATCTCGGCGAGAAAAAGCGATTTTTAACCAGAGTGACGGGAGAGCGGCATTTCAGAAAACGTGCTTATCTCGGCGAGAAAAAGCGATTTCGGCAATAAAATTTAAAACGCGTGTAAAACATAAACCAAACGATGAAATTGATTATTTCTTCATGTATAATGATCAACTCGATACTCCCTAGCCCCCAACAGCCTTTTTTTTCATAACACTTTAACCAGAGTGACGGGAGAGCGGCATTTCAGAAAACGTGCTTATCTCGGCGAGAAAAAGCGATTTCGGCAATAAAATTTAAAACGCGTGTAAAACATAAACCAAACGATGAAATTGGTTATTTCTTCATGTATAATGATCAACTCGATACTCCCTAGCCCCCAACAGCCTTTTTTTTCATAACACTTTAACCAGAGTGACGGGAGAGCGGCATTTCAGAAAACGTGCTTATCTCGGCGAGAAAAAGCGATTTCGGCAATAAAATTTAAAACGCGTGTAAAACATAAACCAAACGATGAAATTGGTTATTTCTTCATGTATAATGATCAACTCGATACTCCCTAGCCCCCAACAGCCTTTTTTTTCATAACACTTTAACCAGAGTGACGGGAGAGCGGCATTTCAGAAAACGTGCTTATCTCGGCGAGAAAAAGCGATTTCGGCAATAAAATTTAAAACGCGTGTAAAACATAAACCAAACGATGAAATTGGTTATTTCTTCATGTATAATGATCAACTCGATACTCCCTAGCCCCCAACAGCCTTTTTTTTCATAACACTTTAACCAGAGTGACGGGAGAGCGGCATTTCAGAAAACGTGCTTATCTCGGCGAGAAAAAGCGATTTCGGCAATAAAATTTAAAACGCGTGTAAAACATAAACCAAACGATGAAATTGGTTATTTCTTCATGTATAATGATCAACTCGATACTCCCTAGCCCCCAACAGCCTTTTTTTTCATAACACTTTAACCAGAGTGACGGGAGAGCGGCATTTCAGAAAACGTGCTTATCTCGGCGAGAAAAAGCGATTTCGGCAATAAAATTTAAAACGCGTGTAAAACATAAACCAAACGATGAAATTGGTTATTTCTTCATGTATAATGATCAACTCGATAGTCCCTAGCCCCCAACAGCCTTTTTTTTCATAACACTTTAACCAGAGTGACGGGAGAGCGGCATTTCAGAAAACGTGCTTATCTCGGCGAGAAAAAGCGATTTCGGCAATAAAATTTAAAACGCGTGTAAAACATAAACCAAACGATGAAATTGGTTATTTCTTCATGTATAATGATCAACTCGATACTCCCTAGCCCCCAACAGCCTTTTTTTTCATAACACTTTAACCAGAGTGACGGGAGAGCGGCATTTCAGAAAACGTGCTTATCTCGGCGAGAAAAAGCGATTTCGGCAATAAAATTTAAAACGCGTGTAAAACATAAACCAAACGATGAAATTGGTTATTTCTTCATGTATAATGATCAACTCGATACTCCCTAGCCCCCAACAGCCTTTTTTTTCATAACACTTTAACCAGAGTGACGGGAGAGCGGCATTTCAGAAAACGTGCTTATCTCGGCGAGAAAAAGCGATTTCGGCAATAAAATTTAAAACGCGTGTAAAACATAAACCAAACGATGAAATTGGTTATTTCTTCATGTATAATGATCAACTCGATACTCCCTAGCCCCCAACAGCCTTTTTTTTCATAACACTTTAACCAGAGTGACGGGAGAGCGGCATTTCAGAAAACGTGCTTATCTCGGCGAGAAAAAGCGATTTCGGCAATAAAATTTAAAACGCGTGTAAAACATAAACCAAACGATGAAATTGGTTATTTCTTCATGTATAATGATCAACTCGATACTCCCTAGCCCCCAACAGCCTTTTTTTTCATAACACTTTAACCAGAGTGACGGGAGAGCGGCATTTCAGAAAACGTGCTTATCTCGGCGAGAAAAAGCGATTTCGGCAATAAAATTTAAAACGCGTGTAAAACATAAACCAAACGATGAAATTGGTTATTTCTTCATGTATAATGATCAACTCGATACTCCCTAGCCCCCAACAGCCTTTTTTTTCATAACACTTTAACCAGAGTGACGGGAGAGCGGCATTTCAGAAAACGTGCTTATCTCGGCGAGAAAAAGCGATTTCGGCAATAAAATTTAAAACGCGTGTAAAACATAAACCAAACGATGAAATTGGTTATTTCTTCATGTATAATGATCAACTCGATACTCCCTAGCCCCCAACAGCCTTTTTTTTCATAACACTTTAACCAGAGTGACGGGAGAGCGGCATTTCAGAAAACGTGCTTATCTCGGCGAGAAAAAGCGATTTCGGCAATAAAATTTAAAACGCGTGTAAAACATAAACCAAACGATGAAATTGGTTATTTCTTCATGTATAATGATCAACTCGATACTCCCTAGCCCCCAACAGCCTTTTTTTTCATAACACTTTAACCAGAGTGACGGGAGAGCGGCATTTCAGAAAACGTGCTTATCTCGGCGAGAAAAAGCGATTTCGGCAATAAAATTTAAAACGCGTGTAAAACATAAACCAAACGATGAAATTGGTTATTTCTTCAAGTATAATGATCAACTCGATACTCCCTAGCCCCCAACAGCCTTTTTTTTCATAACACTTTAACCAGAGTGACGGGAGAGCGGCATTTCAGAAAACGTGCTTATCTCGGCGAGAAAAAGCGATTTCGGCAATACAATTTAAAACGCGTGTAAAACATAAACCAAACGATGAAATTGGTTATTTCTTCATGTATAATGATCAACTCGATACTCCCTAGCCCCCAACAGCCTTTTTTTTCATAACACTTTAACCAGAGTGACGGGAGAGCGGCATTTCAGAAAACGTGCTTATCTCGGCGAGAAAAAGCGATTTCGGCAATAAAATTTAAAACGCGTGTAAAACATAAACCAAACGATGAAATTGGTTATTTCTTCATGTATAATGATCAACTCGATACTCCCTAGCCCCCAACAGCCTTTTTTTTCATAACACTTTAACCAGAGTGACGGGAGAGCGGCATTTCAGAAAACGTGCTTATCTCGGCGAGAAAAAGCGATTTCGGCAATAAAATTTAAAACGCGTGTAAAACATAAACCAAACGATGAAATTGGTTATTTCTTCATGTATAATGATCAACTCGATACTCCCTAGCCCCCAACAGCCTTTTTTTTCATAACACTTTAACCAGAGTGACGGGAGAGCGGCATTTAAGAAAACGTGCTTATCTCGGCGAGAAAAAGCGATTTCGGCAATAAAATTTAAAACGCGTGTAAAACATAAACCAAACGATTAAATTGGTTATTTCTTCATGTATAATGATCAACTCGATACTCCCTAGCCCCCAACAGCCTTTTTTTTCATAACACTTTAACCAGAGTGACGGGAGAGCGGCATTTAAGAAAACGTGCTTATCTCGGCGAGAAAAAGCGATTTCGGCAATAAAATTTAAAACGCGTGTAAAACATAAACCAAACGATGAAATTGGTTATTTCTTCATGTATAATGATCAACTCGATACTCCCTAGCCCCCAACAGCCTTTTTTTTCATAACACTTTAACCAGAGTGACGGGAGAGCGGCATTTCAGAAAACGTGCTTATCTCGGCGAGAAAAAGCGATTTCGGCAATAAAATTTAAAACGCGTGTAAAACATAAACCAAACGATGAAATTGGTTATTTCTTCATGTATAATGATCAACTCGATACTCCCTAGCCCCCAACAGCCTTTTTTTTCATAACACTTTAACCAGAGTGACGGGAGAGCGGCATTTCAGAAAACGTGCTTATCTCGGCGAGAAAAAGCGATTTCGGCAATAAAATTTAAAACGCGTGTAAAACATAAACCAAACGATGAAATTGGTTATATCTTCATGTATAATGATCAACTCGATACTCCCTAGCCCCCAACAGCCTTTTTTTTCATAACACTTTAACCAGAGTGACGGGAGAGCGGCATTTCAGAAAACGTGCTTATCTCGGCGAGAAAAAGCGATTTCGGCAATAAAATTTAAAACGCGTGTAAAACATAAACCAAACGATGAAATTGGTTATTTCTTCATGTATAATGATCAACTCGATAGTCCCTAGCCCCCAACAGCCTTTTTTTTCATAACACTTTAACCAGAGTGACGGGAGAGCGGCATTTCAGAAAACGTGCTTATCTCGGCGAGAAAAAGCGATTTCGGCAATAAAATTTAAAACGCGTGTAAAACATAAACCAAACGATGAAATTGGTTATTTCTTCATGTATAATGATCAACTCGATACTCCCTAGCCCCCAACAGCCTTTTTTTTCATAACACTTTAACCAGAGTGACGGGAGAGCGGCATTTCAGAAAACGTGCTTATCTCGGCGAGAAAAAGCGATTTCGGCAATAAAATTTAAAACGCGTGTAAAACATAAACCAAACGATGAAATTGGTTATTTCTTCATGTATAATGATCAACTCGATACTCCCTAGCCCCCAACAGCCTTTTTTTTCATAACACTTTAACCAGAGTGACGGGAGAGCGGCATTTCAGAAAACGTGCTTATCTCGGCGAGAAAAAGCGATTTCGGCAATAAAATTTAAAACGCGTGTAAAACATAAACCAAACAATGAAATTGGTTATTTCTTCATGTATAATGATCAACTCGATACTCCCTAGCCCCCAACAGCCTTTTTTTTCATAACACTTTAACCAGAGTGACGGGAGAGCGGCATTTCAGAAAACGTGCTTATCTCGGCGAGAAAAAGCGATTTCGGCAATAAAATTTAAAACGCGTGTAAAACATAAACCAAACGATTAAATTGGTTATTTCTTCATGTATAATGATCAACTCGATACTCCCTAGCCCCCAACAGCCTTTTTTTTCATAACACTTTAACCAGAGTGACGGGAGAGCGGCATTTAAGAAAACGTGCTTATCTCGGCGAGAAAAAGCGATTTCGGCAATAAAATTTAAAACGCGTGTAAAACATAAACCAAACGATGAAATTGGTTATTTCTTCATGTATAATGATCAACTCGATACTCCCTAGCCCCCAACAGCCTTTTTTTTCATAACACTTTAACCAGAGTGACGGGAGAGCGGCATTTCAGAAAACGTGCTTATCTCGGCGAGAAAAAGCGATTTCGGCAATACAATTTAAAACGCGTGTAAAACATAAACCAAACGATGAAATTGGTTATTTCTTCATGTATAATGATCAACTCGATACTCCCTAGCCCCCAACAGCCTTTTTTTTCATAACACTTTAACCAGAGTGACGGGAGAGCGGCATTTCAGAAAATGTGCTTATCTCGGCGAGAAAAAGCGATTTCGGCAATAAAATTTAAAACGCGTGTAAAACATAAACCAAACGATGAAATTGGTTATTTCTTCATGTATAATGATCAACTCGATACTCCCTAGCCCCCAACAGCCTTTTTTTCATAACACTTTAACCAGAGTGACGGGAGAGCGGCATTTCAGAAAACGTGCTTATCTCGGCGAGAAAAAGCGATTTCGGCAATAAAATTTAAAACGCGTGTAAAACATAAACCAAACGATGAAATTGGTTATTTCTTCATGTATAATGATCAACTCGATACTCCCTAGCCCCCAACAGCCTTTTTTTTTCATAACACTTTAACCAGAGTGACGGGAGAGCGGCATTTCAGAAAACGTGCTTATCTCGGCGAGAAAAAGCGATTTCGGCAATAAAATTTAAAACGCGTGTAAAACATAAACCAAACGATTAAATTGGTTATTTCTTCATGTATAATGATCAACTCGATACTCCCTAGCCCCCAACAGCCTTTTTTTTCATAACACTTTAACCAGAGTGACGGGAGAGCGGCATTTAAGAAAACGTGCTTATCTCGGCGAGAAAAAGCGATTTCGGCAATAAAATTTAAAACGCGTGTAAAACATAAACCAAACGATGAAATTGGTTATTTCTTCATGTATAATGATCAACTCGATACTCCCTAGCCCCCAACAGCCTTTTTTTTCATAACACTTTAACCAGAGTGACGGGAGAGCGGCATTTCAGAAAACGTGCTTATCTCGGCGAGAAAAAGCGATTTCGGCAATAAAATTTAAAACGCGTGTAAAACATAAACCAAACGATGAAATTGCTTATTTCTTCATGTATAATGATCAACTCGATACTCCCTAGCCCCCAACAGCCTTTTTTTCATAACACTTTAACCAGAGTGACGGGAGAGCGGCATTTCAGAAAACGTGTTTATCTCGGCGAGAAAAAGCGATTTCGGCAATAAAATTTAAAACGCGTGTAAAACATAAACCAAACGATGAAATTGGTTATTTCTTCATGTATAATGATCAACTCGATACTCCCTAGCCCCCAACAGCCTTTTTTTTCATAACACTTTAACCAGAGTGACGGGAGAGCGGCATTTCAGAAAACGTGCTTATCTCGGCGAGAAAAAGCGATTTCGGCAATAAAATTTAAAACGCGTGTAAAACATAAACCAAACGATGAAATTGGTTATTTCTTCATGTATAATGATCAACTCGATACTCCCTAGCCCCAAACAGCCTTTTTTTTCATAACACTTTAACCAGAGTGACGGGAGAGCGGCATTTCAGAAAACGTGCTTATCTCGGCGAGAAAAAGCGATTTCGGCAATAAAATTTAAAACGCGTGTAAAACATAAACCAAACGATGAAATTGGTTATTTCTTCATGTATAATGATCAACTCGATACTCCCTAGCCCCCAACAGCCTTTTTTTTCATAACACTTTAACCAGAGTGACGGGAGAGCGGCATTTCAGAAAACGTGCTTATCTCGGCGAGAAAAAGCGATTTCGGCAATAAAATTTAAAACGCGTGTAAAACATAAACCAAACGATGAAATTGCTTATTTCTTCATGTATAATGATCAACTCGATACTCCCTAGCCCCCAACAGCCTTTTTTTTCATAACACTTTAACCAGAGTGACGGGAGAGCGGCATTTCAGAAAACGTGCTTATCTCGGCGAGAAAAAGCGATTTCGGCAATAAAATTTAAAACGCGTGTAAAACATAAACCAAACGATGAAATTGGTTATTTCTTCATGTATAATGATCAACTCGATACTCCCTAGCCCCCAACAGCCTTTTTTTTTATAACACTTTAACCAGAGTGACGGGAGAGCGGCATTTCAGAAAACGTGCTTATCTCGGCGAGAAAAAGCGATTTCGGCAATAAAATTTAAAACGCGTGTAAAACATAAACCAAACGATGAAATTGGTTATTTCTTCATGTATAATGATCAACTCGATACTCCCTAGCCCCCAACAGCCTTTTTTTTCATAACACTTTAACCAGAGTGACGGGAGAGCGGCATTTCAGAAAACGTGCTTATCTCGGCGAGAAAAAGCGATTTCGGCAATAAAATTTAAAACGCGTGTAAAACATAAACCAAACGATGAAATTGGTTATTTCTTCATGTATAATGATCAACTCGATACTCCCTAGCCCCCAACAGCCTTTTTTTTCATAACACTTTAACCAGAGTGACGGGAGAGCGGCATTTCAGAAAACGTGCTTATCTCGGCGAGAAAAAGCGATTTCGGCAATAAAATTTAAAACGCGTGTAAAACATAAACCAAACGATGAAATTGGTTATTTCTTCATGTATAATGATCAACTCGATACTCCCTAGCCCCGAACAGCCTTTTTTTTCATAACACTTTAACCAGAGTGACGGGAGAGCGGCATTTCAGAAAACGTGCTTATCTCGGCGAGAAAAAGCGATTTCGGCAATAAAATTTAAAACGCGTGTAAAACATAAACCAAACGATGAAATTGGTTATTTCTTCATGTATAATGATCAACTCGATACTCCCTAGCCCCCAACAGCCTTTTTTTTCATAACACTTTAACCAGAGTGACGGGAGAGCGGCATTTCAGAAAACGTGCTTATCTCGGCGAGAAAAAGCGATTTCGGCAATAAAATTTAAAACGCGTGTAAAACATAAACCAAACGATGAAATTGGTTATTTCTTCATGTATAATGATCAACTCGATACTCCCTAGCCCCGAACAGCCTTTTTTTTCATAACACTTTAACCAGAGTGACGGGAGAGCGGCATTTCAGAAAACGTGCTTATCTCGGCGAGAAAAAGCGATTTCGGCAATAAAATTTAAAACGCGTGTAAAACATAAACCAAACGATGAAATTGGTTATTTCTTCATGTATAATGATCAACTCGATACTCCCTAGCCCCCAACAGCCTTTTTTTTCATAACACTTTAACCAGAGTGACGGGAGAGCGGCATTTCAGAAAACGTGCTTATCTCGGCGAGAAAAAGCGATTTCGGCAATAAAATTTAAAACGCGTGTAAAACATAAACCAAACGATGAAATTGGTTATTTCTTCATGTATAATGATCAACTCGATACTCCCTAGCCCCCAACAGCCTTTTTTTTCATAACACTTTAACCAGAGTGACGGGAGAGCGGCATTTCAGAAAACGTGCTTATCTCGGCGAGAAAAAGCGATTTCGGCAATAAAATTTAAAACGCGTGTAAAACATAAACCAAACGATGAAATTGGTTATTTCTTCATGTATAATGATCAACTCGATACTCCCTAGCCCCCAACAGCCTTTTTTTTTCATAACACTTTAACCAGAGTGACGGGAGAGCGGCATTTCAGAAAACGTGCTTATCTCGGCGAGAAAAAGCGATTTCGGCAATAAAATTTAAAACGCGTGTAAAACATAAACCAAACGATTAAATTGGTTATTTCTTCATGTATAATGATCAACTCGATACTCCCTAGCCCCCAACAGCCTTTTTTTTCATAACACTTTAACCAGAGTGACGGGAGAGCGGCATTTAAGAAAACGTGCTTATCTCGGCGAGAAAAAGCGATTTCGGCAATAAAATTTAAAACGCGTGTAAAACATAAACCAAACGATGAAATTGGTTATTTCTTCATGTATAATGATCAACTCGATACTCCCTAGCCCCCAACAGCCTTTTTTTTCATAACACTTTAACCAGAGTGACGGGAGAGCGGCATTTCAGAAAACGTGCTTATCTCGGCGAGAAAAAGCGATTTCGGCAATACAATTTAAAACGCGTGTAAAACATAAACCAAACGATGAAATTGGTTATTTCTTCATGTATAATGATCAACTCGATACTCCCTAGCCCCCAACAGCCTTTTTTTTCATAACACTTTAACCAGAGTGACGGGAGAGCGGCATTTCAGAAAACGTGCTTATCTCGGCGAGAAAAAGCGATTTCGGCAATAAAATTTCAAACGCGTGTAAAACATAAACCAAACGATGAAATTGGTTATTTCTTCATGTATAATGATCAACTCGATACTCCCTAGCCCCCAACAGCCTTTTTTTTCATAACACTTTAACCAGAGTGACGGGAGAGCGGCATTTCAGAAAACGTGCTTATCTCGGCGAGAAAAAGCGATTTCGGCAATAAAATTTAAAACGCGTGTAAAACATAAACCAAACGATGAAATTGGTTATTTCTTCATGTATAATGATCAACTCGATACTCCCTAGCCCCCAACAGCCTTTTTTTTTCATAACACTTTAACCAGAGTGACGGGAGAGCGGCATTTCAGAAAACGTGCTTATCTCGGCGAGAAAAAGCGATTTCGGCAATAAAATTTAAAACGCGTGTAAAACATAAACCAAACGATTAAATTGGTTATTTCTTCATGTATAATGATCAACTCGATACTCCCTAGCCCCCAACAGCCTTTTTTTTCATAACACTTTAACCAGAGTGACGGGAGAGCGGCATTTAAGAAAACGTGCTTATCTCGGCGAGAAAAAGCGATTTCGGCAATAAAATTTAAAACGCGTGTAAAACATAAACCAAACGATGAAATTGGTTATTTCTTCATGTATAATGATCAACTCGATACTCCCTAGCCCCCAACAGCCTTTTTTTTCATAACACTTTAACCAGAGTGACGGGAGAGCGGCATTTCAGAAAACGTGCTTATCTCGGCGAGAAAAAGCGATTTCGGCAATAAAATTTAAAACGCGTGTAAAACATAAACCAAACGATGAAATTGCTTATTTCTTCATGTATAATGATCAACTCGATACTCCCTAGCCCCCAACAGCCTTTTTTTTCATAACACTTTAACCAGAGTGACGGGAGAGCGGCATTTCAGAAAACGTGCTTATCTCGGCGAGAAAAAGCGATTTCGGCAATAAAATTTAAAACGCGTGTAAAACATAAACCAAACGATGAAATTGGTTATTTCTTCATGTATAATGATCAACTCGATACTCCCTAGCCCCCAACAGCCTTTTTTTTCATAACACTTTAACCAGAGTGACGGGAGAGCGGCATTTCAGAAAACGTGCTTATCTCGGCGAGAAAAAGCGATTTCGGCAATAAAATTTAAAACGCGTGTAAAACATAAACCAAACGATGAAATTGGTTATTTCTTCATGTATAATGATCAACTCGATACTCCCTAGCCCCCAACAGCCTTTTTTTTCATAACACTTTAACCAGAGTGACGGGAGAGCGGCATTTCAGAAAACGTGCTTATCTCGGCGAGAAAAAGCGATTTCGGCAATAAAATTTAAAACGCGTGTAAAACATAAACCAAACGATGAAATTGGTTATTTCTTCATGTATAATGATCAACTCGATACTCCCTAGCCCCCAACAGCCTTTTTTTTTCATAACACTTTAACCAGAGTGACGGGAGAGCGGCATTTCAGAAAACGTGCTTATCTCGGCGAGAAAAAGCGATTTCGGCAATAAAATTTAAAACGCGTGTAAAACATAAACCAAACGATTAAATTGGTTATTTCTTCATGTATAATGATCAACTCGATACTCCCTAGCCCCCAACAGCCTTTTTTTTCATAACACTTTAACCAGAGTGACGGGAGAGCGGCATTTAAGAAAACGTGCTTATCTCGGCGAGAAAAAGCGATTTCGGCAATAAAATTTAAAACGCGTGTAAAACATAAACCAAACGATGAAATTGGTTATTTCTTCATGTATAAAGATCAACTCGATACTCCCTAGCCCCCAACAGCCTTTTTTTTCATAACACTTTAACCAGAGTGACGGGAGAGCGGCATTTCAGAAAACGTGCTTATCTCGGCGAGAAAAAGCGATTTCGGCAATAAAATTTAAAACGCGTGTAAAACATAAACCAAACGATGAAATTGGTTATTTCTTCATGTATAATGATCAACTCGATACTCCCTAGCCCCCAACAGCCTTTTTTTTCATAACACTTTAACCAGAGTGACGGGAGAGCGGCATTTCAGAAAACGTGCTTATCTCGGCGAGAAAAAGCGATTTCGGCAATAAAATTTAAAACGCGTGTAAAACATAAACCAAACGATGAAATTGGTTATTTCTTCATGTATAATGATCAACTCGATACTCCCTAGCCCCCAACAGCCTTTTTTTTCATAACACTTTAACCAGAGTGACGGGAGAGCGGCATTTCAGAAAACGTGCTTATCTCGGCGAGAAAAAGCGATTTCGGCAATAAAATTTAAAACGCGTGTAAAACATAAACCAAACGATGAAATTGGTTATTTCTTCATGTATAATGATCAACTCGATACTCCCTAGCCCCCAACAGCCTTTTTTTTCATAACACTTTAACCAGAGTGACGGGAGAGCGGCATTTCAGAAAACGTGCTTATCTCGGCGAGAAAAAGCGATTTCGGCAATAAAATTTAAAACGCGTGTAAAACATAAACCAAACGATGAAATTGGTTATTTCTTCATGTATAATGATCAACTCGATACTCCCTAGCCCCCAACAGCCTTTTTTTTCATAACACTTTAACCAGAGTGACGGGAGAGCGGCATTTCAGAAAACGTGCTTATCTCGGCGAGAAAAAGCGATTTCGGCAATAAAATTTAAAACGCGTGTAAAACATAAACCAAACGATGAAATTGGTTATTTCTTCATGTATAATGATCAACTCGATACTCCCTAGCCCCCAACAGCCTTTTTTTTCATAACACTTTAACCAGAGTGACGGGAGAGCGGCATTTCAGAAAACGTGCTTATCTCGGCGAGAAAAAGCGATTTCGGCAATAAAATTTAAAACGCGTGTAAAACATAAACCAAACGATGAAATTGGTTATTTCTTCATGTATAATGATCAACTCGATACTCCCTAGCCCCCAACAGCCTTTTTTTTCATAACACTTTAACCAGAGTGACGGGAGAGCGGCATTTCAGAAAACGTGCTTATCTCGGCGAGAAAAAGCGATTTCGGCAATAAAATTTAAAACGCGTGTAAAACATAAACCAAACGATTAAATTGGTTATTTCTTCATGTATAATGATCAACTCGATACTCCCTAGCCCCCAACAGCCTTTTTTTTCATAACACTTTAACCAGAGTGACGGGAGAGCGGCATTTAAGAAAACGTGCTTATCTCGGCGAGAAAAAGCGATTTCGGCAATAAAATTTAAAACGCGTGTAAAACATAAACCAAACGATGAAATTGGTTATTTCTTCATGTATAATGATCAACTCGATACTCCCTAGCCCCCAACAGCCTTTTTTTTCATAACACTTTAACCAGAGTGACGGGAGAGCGGCATTTCAGAAAACGTGCTTATCTCGGCGAGAAAAAGCGATTTCGGCAATAAAATTTAAAACGCGTGTAAAACATAAACCAAACGATGAAATTGCTTATTTCTTCATGTATAATGATCAACTCGATACTCCCTAGCCCCCAACAGCCTTTTTTTTCATAACACTTTAACCAGAGTGACGGGAGAGCGGCATTTCAGAAAACGTGCTTATCTCGGCGAGAAAAAGCGATTTCGGCAATAAAATTTAAAACGCGTGTAAAACATAAACCAAACGATGAAATTGGTTATTTCTTCATGTATAATGATCAACTCGATACTCCCTAGCCCCCAACAGCCTTTTTTTTCATAACACTTTAACCAGAGTGACGGGAGAGCGGCATTTCAGAAAACGTGCTTATCTCGGCGAGAAAAAGCGATTTCGGCAATAAAATTTAAAACGCGTGTAAAACATAAACCAAACGATGAAATTGGTTATTTCTTCATGTATAATGATCAACTCGATACTCCCTAGCCCCCAACAGCCTTTTTTTTCATAACACTTTAACCAGAGTGACGGGAGAGCGGCATTTCAGAAAACGTGCTTATCTCGGCGAGAAAAAGCCATTTCGGCAATAAAATTTAAAACGCGTGTAAAACATAAACCAAACGATGAAATTGGTTATTTCTTCATGTATAATGATCAACTCGAGTCGAGCTCCAGGGAGAGAGGCTGATTTTTCGCTTTTTGAGGCCGACCGACGAACCGGCGCGGGGCGGACTCAAAAGCCCGCAGAGCCGTAGGCACTTAGAAAAGTTTCGCCTTTGGCTGTGAGCTCCAGGGGGAGAGGCTGGTTTTGCGTTATTTTAGGCCGGCTGGAGAACCGGCGCGGGTCGGACGCACAATCCCCGCAGAACCGTGGGCACTTAGAAAATTTTTGCCAAGTTGGCTCTGAGCGCCTGGTACCTAATATGGAAGTATAGAGGCCGACTTTCGGGCAAGATCACGCCGCGTTAGGCTTCCAGGACCCCGGCTAAGCAATTTTACCGGGCCGCCCGGTTCTTTTTTTTAACCAGCCCGGTTCTTTTTACACTTCCAGCTGGAGCTCAGCAGCGGGTTTTTGGACAAGATCACGCCGTGTTAGGCTTCCAGAGCCCCGGCTAAGCAATTTTACAGGGTCGCCCGGTTCTTTTTTTTAACCAGCCCGGTTTTTTTTACACTTCCAGCTGGAGCTCAGCAGCAGCTTTTTGCACAGTATCACGCCGAGTTAGGCTTCCAGAGCCCCGGCTAAGCAATTTTACCGGGCCGCCCGGTTCTTTTTTTTAACCAGCCCGGTTCTTTTTACACTTCCAGCTGGAGCTCAGCAGCGGCTTTTTGGACAAGATCACGCCGTGTTAGGCTTCCAGAGCCCCGGCTAAGCAATTTTACCGGGTCGCCCGGTTCTTTTTTTTAACCAGCCCGGTTCTTTTTACACTTCCAGCTGGAGCTCAGCAGCGGCTTTTTGGACAAGATCACGCCGTGTTAGGCTTCCAGAGCCCGGGCTAAGCAATTTTACCGGGTCGCCCGGTTCTTTTTTTAACCAGCCCGGTTCTTTTTACACTTCCAGCTGGAGCTCAGCATCGTGTAAAACATAAACCAAACGATGAAATTGGTTATTTCTTCATGTATAATGATCAACTCGATACTCCCTAGCCCCCAACAGCCTTTTTTTTCATAACACTTTAACCAGAGTGACGGGAGAGCGGCATTTCAGAAAACGTGCTTATCTCGGCGAGAAAAAGCGATTTCGGCAATAAAATTTAAAACGCGTGTAAAACATAAACCAAACGATGAAATTGGTTATTTCTTCATGTATAATGATCAACTCGATACTCCCTAGCCCCCAACAGCCTTTTTTTTCATAACACTTTAACCAGAGTGACGGGAGAGCGGCATTTCAGAAAACGTGCTTATCTCGGCGAGAAAAAGCGATTTCGGCAATAACATTTAAAACGCGTGTAAAACATAAACCAAACGATGAAATTGGTTATTTCTTCATGTATAATGATCAACTCGATACTCCCTAGCCCCCAACAGCCTTTTTTTTCATAACACTTTAACCAGAGTGACGGGAGAGCGGCATTTCAGAAAACGTGCTTATCTCGGCCAGAAAAAGCGATTTCGGCAATAAAATTTAAAACGCGTGTAAAACATAAACCAAACGATGAAATTGGTTATTTCTTCATGTATAATGATCAACTCGATACTCCCTAGCCCCCAACAGCCTTTTTTTTCATAACACTTTAACCAGAGTGACGGGAGAGCGGCATTTCAGAAAACGTGCTTATCTCGGCGAGAAAAAGCGATTTCGGCAATAAAATTTAAAACGCGTGTAAAACATAAACCAAACGATGAAATTGGTTATTTCTTCATGTATAATGATCAACTCGATACTCCCTAGCCCCCAACAGCCTTTTTTTTCATAACACTTTAACCAGAGTGACGGGAGAGCGGCATTTCAGAAAACGTGCTTATCTCGGCGAGAAAAATCGATTTCGGCAATAAAATTTAAAACGCGTGTAAAACATAAACCAAACGATGAAATTGGTTATTTCTTCATGTATAATGATCAACTCGATACTCCCTAGCCCCCAACAGCCTTTTTTTTCATAACACTTTAACCAGAGTGACGGGAGAGCGGCATTTAAGAAAACGTGCTTATCTCGGCGAGAAAAAGCGATTTCGGCAATAAAATTTAAAACGCGTGTAAAACATAAACCAAACGATGAAATTGGTTATTTCTTCATGTATAAGGATCAACTCGATACTCCCTAGCCCCCAACAGCCTTTTTTTTCATAACACTTTAACCAGAGTGACGGGAGAGCGGCATTTCAGAAAACGTGCTTATCTCGGCGAGAAAAAGCGATTTCGGCAATAAAATTTAAAACGCGTGTAAAACATAAACCAAACGATGAAATTGGTTATTTCTTCATGTATAATGATCAACTCGATACTCCCTAGCCCCCAACAGCCTTTTTTTTCATAACACTTTAACCAGAGTGACGGGAGAGCGGCATTTCAGAAAACGTGCTTATCTCGGCGAGAAAAAGCGATTTCGGCAATAAAATTTAAAACGCGTGTAAAACATAAACCAAACGATGAAATTGGTTATTTCTTCATGTATAATGATCAACTCGATACTCCCTAGCCCCCAACAGTCTTTTTTTTCATAACACTTTAACCAGAGTGACGGGAGAGCGGCATTTCAGAAAACGTGCTTATCTCGGCGAGAAAAAGCGATTTCGGCAATAAAATTTAAAACGCGTGTAAAACGTAAACCAAACGATGAAATTGGTTATTTCTTCATGTATAATGATCAACTCGATACTCCCTAGCCCCCAACAGCCTTTTTTTTCATAATACTTTAACCAGAGTGACGGGAGAGCGGCATTTCAGAAAACGTGCTTATCTCGGCGAGAAAAAGCGATTTCGGCAATAAAATTTAAAACGCGTGTAAAACATAAACCAAACGATGAAATTGGTTATTTCTTCATGTATAATGATCAACTCGATACTCCCTAGCCCCCAACAGCCTTTTTCTTCATAACACTTTAACCAGAGTGACGGGAGAGCGGCATTTCAGAAAACGTGCTTATCTCGGCGAGAAAAAGCGATTTCGGCAATAAAATTTAAAACGCGTGTAAAACATAAACCAAACGATGAAATTGGTTATTTCTTCATGTATAATGATCAACTCGATACTCCCTAGCCCCCAACAGCCTTTTTTTTCATAACACTTTAACCAGAGTGACGGGAGAGCGGCATTTCAGAAAACGTGCTTATCTCGGCGAGAAAAAGCGATTTCGGCAATAAAATTTAAAACGCGTGTAAAACATAAACCAAACGATGAAATTGGTTATTTCTTCATGTATAATGATCACCTCGATACTCCCTAGCCCCCAACAGCCTTTTTTTTCATAACACTTTAACCAGAGTGACGGGAGAGCGGCATTTAAGAAAACGTGCTTATCTCGGCGAGAAAAAGCGATTTCGGCAATAAAATTTAAAACGCGTGTAAAACATAAACCAAACGATGAAATTGGTTATTTCTTCATGTATAATGATCAACTCGATACTCCCTAGCCCCCAAAAGCCTTTTTTTTCATAACACTTTAACCAGAGTGACGGGAGAGCGGCATTTCAGAAAACGTGCTTATCTCGGCGAGAAAAAGCGATTTCGGCAATAAAATTTAAAACGCGTGTAAAACATAAACCAAACGATGAAATTGGTTATTTCTTCATGTATAATGATCAACTCGATACTCCCTAGCCCCCAACAGCCTTTTTTTTCATAACACTTTAACCAGAGTGACGGGAGAGCGGCATTTCAGAAAACGTGCTTATCTCGGCGAGAAAAAGCGATTTCGGCAATAAAATTTAAAACGCGTGTAAAACATAAACCAAACGATGAAATTGGTTATTTCTTCATGTATAATGATCAACTCGATACTCCCTAGCCCCCAACAGCCTTTTTTTTCATAACACTTTAACCAGAGTGACGGGAGAGCGGCATTTCAGAAAACGTGCTTATCTCGGCGAGAAAAAGCGATTTCGGCAATAAAATTTAAAACGCGTGTAAAACATAAACCAAACGATGAAATTGGTTATTTCTTCATGTATAATGATCAACTCGATACTCCCTAGCCCCCAACAGCCTTTTTTTTCATAACACTTTAACCAGAGTGACGGGAGAGCGGCATTTCAGAAAACGTGCTTATCTCGGCGAGAAAAAGCGATTTCGGCAATAAAATTTAAAACGCGTGTAAAACATAAACCAAACGATGAAATTGGTTATTTCTTCATGTATAATGATCAACTCGATACTCCCTAGCCCCCAACAGCCTTTTTTTTCATAACACTTTAACCAGAGTGACGGGAGAGCGGCATTTCAGAAAACGTGCTTATCTCGGCGAGAAAAAGCGATTTCGGCAATAAAATTTAAAACGCGTGTAAAACATAAACCAAACGATGAAATTGGTTATTTCTTCATGTATAATGATCAACTCGATACTCCCTAGCCCCCAACAGCCTTTTTTTTCATAACACTTTAACCAGAGTGACGGGAGAGCGGCATTTCAGAAAACGTGCTTATCTCGGCGAGAAAAAGCGATTTCGGCAATAAAATTTAAAACGCGTGTAAAACATAAACCAAACGATGAAATTGGTTATTTCTTCATGTATAATGATCAACTCGATACTCCCTAGCCCCCAACAGCCTTTTTTTTCATAACACTTTAACCAGAGTGACGGGAGAGCGGCATTTCAGAAAACGTGCTTATCTCGGCGAGAAAAAGCGATTTCGGCAATAAAATTTAAAACGCGTGTAAAACATAAACCAAACGATGAAATTGGTTATTTCTTCATGTATAATGATCAACTCGATACTCCCTAGCCCCCAACAGCCTTTTTTTTCATAACACTTTAACCAGAGTGACGGGAGAGCGGCATTTCAGAAAACGTGCTTATCTCGGCGAGAAAAAGCGATTTCGGCAATAACATTTAAAACGCGTGTAAAACATAAACCAAACGATGAAATTGGTTATTTCTTCATGTATAATGATCAACTCGATACTCCCTAGCCCCCAACAGCCTTTTTTTTCATAACACTTTAACCAGAGTGACGGGAGAGCGGCATTTCAGAAAACGTGCTTATCTCGGCCAGAAAAAGCGATTTCGGCAATAAAATTTCAAACGCGTGTAAAACATAAACCAAACGATGAAATTGGTTATTTCTTCATGTATAATGATCAACTCGATACTCCCTAGCCCCCAACAGCCTTTTTTTTCATAACACTTTAACCAGAGTGACGGGAGAGCGGCATTTCAGAAAACGTGCTTATCTCGGCGAGAAAAAGCGATTTCGGCAATAAAATTTAAAACGCGTGTAAAACATAAACCAAACGATGAAATTGGTTATTTCTTCATGTATAATGATCAACTCGATACTCCCTAGCCCCCAACAGCCTTTTTTTCATAACACTTTAACCAGAGTGACGGGAGAGCGGCATTTCAGAAAACGTGCTTATCTCGGCGAGAAAAAGCGATTTCGGCAATAAAATTTAAAACGCGTGTAAAACATAAACCAAACGATGAAATTGGTTATTTCTTCATGTATAATGATCAACTCGATACTCCCTAGCCCCCAACAGCCTTTTTTTTCATAACACTTTAACCAGAGTGACGGGAGAGCGGCATTTCAGAAAACGTGCTTATCTCGGCGAGAAAAAGCGATTTCGGCAATAAAATTTAAAACGCGTGTAAAACATAAACCAAACGATGAAATTGGTTATTTCTTCATGTATAATGATCAACTCGATACTCCCTAGCCCCCAACAGCCTTTTTTTTCATAACACTTTAACCAGAGTGACGGGAGAGCGGCATTTCAGAAAACGTGCTTATCTCGGCGAGAAAAAGCGATTTCGGCAATAAAATTTAAAACGCGTGTAAAACATAAACCAAACGATGAAATTGGTTATTTCTTCATGTATAATGATCAACTCGATACTCCCTAGCCCCCAACAGCCTTTTTTTTTTCATAACACTTTAACCAGAGTGACGGGAGAGCGGCATTTCAGAAAACGTGCTTATCTCGGCGAGAAAAAGCGATTTCGGCAATAAAATTTAAAACGCGTGTAAAACATAAACCAAACGATGAAATTGGTTATTTCTTCATGTTGTTAGGATACGGATTTTAGCTATTGATCTGACTCCAAATTACGATCAACTTTAACACAAGTTTCTATGTCCTAATCCACACACTGGCGCACCTAACAATTTTGCGAGTTCGTTCTGTCAAAGAGAAGACCAGTAGATCAATCAGACCAAATTTACCAAATGTTTATTCCTAACAAAGTGCTCTAATACAGGCCTGGGTCCCGGGTCCCTCACACTAAAACTCGTGCGTTTCTGTGACCACCAAAAGACGACACATTCTTCCGGGTTGCCCAGTTTTAAAGAAACACAATATGAATATTAAAGCATGCAAAACATTGTGTGATGATTGGTCGATGGTCATCTCCTCCCCGTCGAGGTGTCATCACTGTGGTCAGGAGTTGGGGGTTTTCCTCTCGAAGCCCAACCACCTGGACGTGGTATTGTTCTTTGATCACCGACCTCGAGGTGTTATCGTCTGGTACTCTGTTGGAATAATCTCGGGGGAAGCCTTGGCCTGCCAGACCAGGAGGCCTTATCTTTATGAGTTTACGACTCTCCTTTAAACTAAATGCTTTCTATTTGGTTCAAGGAATGTCTTTTGATCCCCGTCAGCCTTATGTTTCCTTCCTGTCCTTATGTTACTTTTGTGTTTGTTTTGTAAGAAGTCTTCAATGACAATGAGCAGAGCTTCTTTGCATAGGCGAAATGTTCTTTGTCAGTTTAAAGGGACTTCATTCCTTTTAGTTAACTGTAGCTTTGATTCATAGATTGTAGATGATCAAAATTGGTTATATACAGTTTGAAGAAGTCACATTAAAGTTATCCCATATTTACTCAATGTTCGTTTAAGGAACTGTATATCAGTTACCTTACATCTACTTAATATGTGCTGAAAGGTTTAAGTAAGGTTAGATATTATTATTATTATGTGTTGTGTTAGTTTACTAAGAAGTTAAACTTAGCAGGAGTCGGCCACCTGTGGAGAGGACAACTGGTTGGGGGAAGAAAGCAGACTCTGCACTCCCAATGTGGGGGTCGAGAAGATCAATTCACACTACACTACATTCCTTTTCTAATCAGCGTTACTACAGCCACTATCTCCCTTCCTTTAGTGTAGCAACGCCTCTGTAGCCAGGGCATCCAAGACATCAAAAGGAGGAGCACGTGGGGGAGGAACTCAGAACTGGCGGAAACTGCAACCGAGCCTCCCCCCAATACTAGATATTATATTGATATGATTATATGTTTAACACAACCTTGAAAAATATGTTTGCTAACTGCTGAAAGCACATTTCCCTTTATTCCCTCTCATGACCTCATTTATGAGGTCATCACCCGCGACTCTAGCAAATATCTACCAGTGCGCTATCGGTCCTTTCTTCCTCCCGCGGCTCATGTTGAGCCACCAGGGTATATTGGCCCATCGGTGGCAACGGGCCAACGGTTTTCTCGATCAACCGGACAGTGAGTGATCTGATACATGGAACACAACAACAACCGCATAACATCATAATTGTAGTAAAAATAGCCACAGCAACAAGCACAGACATGATGAGCCCTTTCCAGTTTCCAAACGTTTTCATCCAATCAAACCAAATATCGGTGTGTACACCTGAATGATCTTTCATCTTTTTATTCAGTGTCCTTAGTCCTTCCAACGCCTTGGTCAGTCGTCCCCCTGGTGCCGTGTTGTTTGGGATGAAAGTACAACATGCATCACCAAACATTCCACACACACCATGTTCCTTAGCCAATAGCATGTCCAACGCAATTCTATTTTGGAACGCCATTAATGACGTCGCGGCCAATTGTTCATGAACTGCGGCAAATGATTCAGCTGTATAATTACCAAGTCGTTGGACATTGTAATGAACGTAATTAATACGGTCTACATTTTTATTGGGGGTGATCCATAGGAAGATACTTTCGAATCCCGAGGCCACTTGATTAACGAGTTTATACTCATCTGGTACACCTCGGGGCACTCCTATAGCGTCAATATATGTTGGATCATCGTCGCTCAACCACGGGGGCAAAACGTTTCTTTTGGCTCGCTTCAGGAGCTCCGTCAATGGGGACTCCAGGTCCCAATTGAGATTCTGTATTTCAATGGGGACAACCACCACAGGCATTATCAAAGACACGAGGGCACAGATACCTGATGCATTCTTCGGCAAGCGATCATATAATTTGTCATCACCACACCACAACCAGATGTCTGCACGAGAGAGAGGAGAGGTTACAGTCAGTGACAAATTGAATTTGCACCATGTGGAATCTATTGTCCCAATACTTATGCCGGTTCCCTTTAACTTTAAACATGTCATATTTTGTTGAGTCACATGGTTGTCAAAAACGGGCTTTCTTTTTTTAGTGAATAATTGTATGCCGTGACTCTCCAATGCCCTCTCAACCGAGGACAAACCAAACTCATTCCCTAAGCATTGAAAAACCATAAATAAAATAAAACAACCACATTTTTCCATATTGTTAACTTCTTTTGTCCATGACATGAAGCAACTACAAAACCGTCCATCCCCTTTACATTGGTGAATACATGTCCCTTCTCTGTCTGGTGGGGCTAAATCCAATATTTCCCTTACCTGTTCAATTTGCTTCCTCCACACCCTTCTCTGGTACTTTTCCAGTTTGTCCTGTAACGTTTGGTTTGTCTCTGTCCAATTAGACAATGTGACATGCATTTGCCAATTCCCGCTGTCACATCTCTGTCTCAAACCTTCCTGTTCTTCTCGTGAGAGCTCTTCTGTTGTGTTCACAAAAACTACTTCTCCTTTGCATCGGTATTGTTTATAAGTGGGTAAAATTTGAATCTGGGACGTTTTCTGCTGGATAGTCTCATCAATTGTCATCAATGTCCACACAAAAAGACAACTTACTAAAAATAGCACTACTAAAATTAATTCTGAAAAATCCGAAAATCCTTTCGAGCCCTCTCCTTTACTTTTCCGTATTGCTGCTCCTTCTCCTTCTGTCACCCCCCTTTTGGCCGGGTCCGGGACACGGCCAAACAAGAATACCTTCATCCTGACGGAACAAACTCTGGGGCCGGACGTAGGTGTGTGTAGTGATACCACCGGCGTCCTTTGAAGTCGAGCTGGGCCATGTGAGAGGTCCTGGCCAAGACACGAAAGGGGCCCTTCCACCTGGGCTCCGTCCACTTTCTGGAGATGACTCTGACGTAGACGTGTACATGTGAGCTGTTTCTCCACCGACACGCCTTCCTCCGCCGCAGCGGTTTTCTCTCCAATCTGTGCAGAAACACTGGACACCAAAGCAGACAAATAGGACCCTTATGCTGTATGAGACCAATTTGGTACCGTAACATCCTCCGGTGGGACGAGCGTCGTTGCTGGTCCCGGCATTAGACGACCTGTCATCAATTCAAACGGTGCAAATCCAGTGTGCCTGTTAACAGATTGCCGCACAGACAACAAGGCAAGCGGAAGAGCTTGGAGCCAATTCATTTTTGTTTGAGCCATAATTTTGGCCAGTTTTTCCTTCAACGTCCGGTTCATTCGTTCAACTTTGCCCTGGCTCTGAGGATGGTAGACACAGCCGAATCGATGCTTCAAACGCAAAATTGATTCCACCTTGGCCAAGGCTTTGTTGTTAAAGTGTGTACCATTGTCAGAGCGGATCAGGGCGGGAAAACTATGCGTGGGGATGTAATGGGGGATCAAAGCCTTGATCACAGCAGCAGAATCTTCTTTCGAGCACGGATATGCCTCAGGCCAGCCTGAGTAAGCGTCAACCAACACAAGCAAAAAGCGTTTACCATTCACTCTTGTATTCATGTCGGTGAAATCAATGATCACCTCGGCCCCCGGCCACGGGGCCGGCTGAAACAGGCCGGGCTTAGGCTTCAACGTAGGACGCAAACAGGAGTCTGGGTGTTCCCCGTCCAGATTACTGGACCGCGGAACACCAACATCATCTCCAGCAATCCTGTCTGCCATGGGTTGTTTAATTTGGTATGCATTCTGAGACTCAAACCAGTACAAATTAGGAATGTGAGTTTCCCGCCAATCGGTCTGTTGCAACAACTGCTTGACCATTGAGCCCAATTGTCTGGCCTTGTGTCCTGGGGCAATAGCTAGGGAAATGTGTGGCACCCCTTTTTCTGTCATTTTGAACCACTGCATTTGTTCATGTGTCAGCTCAGTTACCGCTGCAACTCCCTCTTTACCAATCAAAATGCGT
Source organism: Syngnathus leptorhynchus (assembly GCF_054491065.1). Taxonomy (NCBI): domain Eukaryota; kingdom Metazoa; phylum Chordata; class Actinopteri; order Syngnathiformes; family Syngnathidae; genus Syngnathus; species Syngnathus leptorhynchus. Next base: position 160,067 of record NW_028232069.1, read on the forward strand.
GATGAAGTTAAATCCCACATGTGCAATATTTTCAAACAAATCCCGATATACATCATCACTTTTCGGTCATAATATAGAGTGCAATGCAAAGGATCAACAGGTGGGTGGTATGGCGTCAGTGAGCAGATCCAGGGTTTCCACAGTAGGTAGGTCGAGAACACACCACCACCAGCAGGGGTCTCTGGCTCCAGCCTGGCCCAGTAGATGGTTGCAGTTTCTGCTTCTGTTGGTAGGGGCGCCATCAGCCACTGACCATGTTGTTGTATTTGTTGTGAGCACTGGATGCTGATGCCATCTGGAAATTGAATAATCACTCCCTCTGGCCCACACAGAATTCTGGCTTCAACGGCTGACAACAAGTCCCTCCCCATCAAATTGATTGGGGTGTCCGTGGAATGGATGTATTTGTGCCAGAGTCTACACCCCGTCCGGGTGATCACAGTCTCAAGTGGTTTGGTAAAAGGCAGAGTTTGTGGTTTTCCCGAGAAGCCGACCAAAGTTGTTGTTTTCTTTGACAGTGAGGATACAGGAAGGGCAGTGTTTATTGATGAATATGTTGCGCCTGTGTCCACCAGCATCTGCACAGGTTTTCCCTCCACTGTCACATGAAGCATTGGCTCCGCCGGGCCGCTGCTTCTCTGGCTCCCCGGGCATCCCTATTCGAATTGTCCACACCAGAGATCATCATGTTGATAGTACTGACCTCTGTGTGCTTGTGGCTGTTGCCAGGGTCGTCCACTCGAGGGAGCTGTTCGTGTTTGTTGTATCGGCTCCTCGGGTTGGTGTGGCGGGCCTCCGGCTGGGCGGGCGGCTCCGTGCGGTCGATACTGCGGGCATTCTCTTGCCCAGTGATCGGTTTTGCCGCAGATGTAGCATGCGTTGGGCGAATGGTTTTTGTATGTCGCCCTCCCCGGGTAAGCAGGTGCACTCCCTCCCCGGCCTCTGTATCCGCCCCGGAACTGGCCCCTTCCGCGTCCCACCACCTGAGGAGCCTGTGACATTTGCATTTCCTTTTTCTGTGATTTAGACTGTCTAGCTTCACCATGCATTTTTGCCAACTGTAATTTCAACAACTGTTTGGATAATGCGTCTGTCTCGTTATCAACTTTAGCTTGTGACTCAGTAAACATTCTGCAGTGATGCAAAAGATGACGTTTAAACCGTTCCTCGGCACAAACCAGAATGTCAGGGTCTGACATTAACTGCTTCTTCACATCTGGCGGAAGTCCATCCACCAGCGCCGTCCGGAAGAGCACCTCTGCCTCGTGCGTGAGAGCCGGATGGCGACCTGTGGTTTCAATCCAACTCTCCACACATGTTACATAATGTTGGGCAGGTGACATTTTCACATCATAAGGAAACATAGTGGGGGCCAAATCGGTGGGTTGTGGGAAAGTCATTTTAATGTTTTCAAACAGGGGCGCTGCTACTTGTGGCAAGGGCACCTCCCTCCCCAGTCTCGCTGTGCCTGCTGCTTCCTCAATCGCCTGCAATTGCACTAGGGAGCATGCTCCTGCCAACATCTGTCGCATGTCACCAAGTGTACAACTCCGTCCACTCATTAGAGCCAAAAACTTGTTCAGCCACACCTTGCCTCCTCTGTGTAGTGGGGGCATCTTTTCCATCATCGCAGTTACATCACGGAGCACCATGGGCTCGTAACGCTGACCATCCGCTGTTGCCACTAGGGGACACATCAACTCATTTTTCTGAACCTCTGCTTGTATCATCTGTCCACGAGTACTCCGCAAATTATATTCTCTCCGTGTCTGGCCCTCTCCCTGTCCGCCCTTTTTTCTACCATTCAGATTCGCGTACTCCAACATTTTCCTCTGTTGCATCACAACATCATCTTCCTCCTCACCGCTACTGTCCCGCTGTGAATGCTCCTTCTGTCTCCACTCGCTCTTCGCGTCTTGTCTTATTTTCTCCGTTACCCATTTCAACATCTGCGCTTCCTGTCTACGCTGCTCATCAACTTGATCAACTTTCTTTTTTAGCTCCTCGTTCTCGGCACTTAGTCTATGCCCACCTACTCCTTTCGTTATGTTGGACGTTTGAGGGCTCGGAGCGGGGGTGGAAGTGTCCACGCGGGACGCCTCCTCCTCCCTGATCCGTCGCCTCTCTCTATTTACTGCTTGTTCAATCAGTTGTACAATACTTTGATCCGCCCTTTCGCCTTCGCCCTCGACATCCACTACCAGTCGGCCACCCAACGTCACCACTGGAGCCATCACTCCGGGGTTGCCGTACGGCGGCGGTCCAACAGCAGTCACTCCGAGTGTGGGGGCACTCGGGGGTGTTACATCATGCAAAGATGGATAAATGCCCTTGTATTCAACTCCTTTCTTATCTATTTCCACCGCTTTCTCTTCCACTTTGGCATGTATCGCATACAATTAAGAAATCTACTTGCCATGTACTTCTCATCACCTTCAAGAGTTAGAGATTTACCGTTTTTTATTTCCTATCTTAACTTGGTATTTTTAGATTTTTCCAATTTTTTCAATTTTTTGTTTTACTTTTTTTTTTTTTACTTTTTTTTTTTTACTTTGAGGATCCTCAATGCAGGATTAAATTTACCCTTCAACAAAATTACTAGCCTGTGTATTACGGTTGGTTTTTGCTAGTACTGTTTTTTACTGTCAATTTATCCTACCATTCACACTCTCAACGCACACACACCTCTCATCACACACACTATCTCACTCCATTCATTCCTCTCAGCACACGCACTCCTCTCATCACACACACTATCTCACACACACTCCTATCAATTTGGGGCATTTTGGATGTTTTAGCGGTCTGATCTCTCACAGAAGGAACTGTTACCACCGGATGTTTTCGGGAGAGCCTCACACCTCCCAGGATCTCAAAAAAAACCTGGCTATTTGAATACGCTCGTCAACGTACCCTTGTCCGCCACGACTAGGCTAGGTCCCGGACCTATTCGTAATACGCGTAAGTCCCTGACTTTACCGTACACGTCACACACGTAAGTTCCAAACTTATTTGCCGTATGTATCTCTTGCACACTTTATTTGATCTGAACAACAGTCTCCTCTTAAATTTCCTCTTTCAATTTGCAGAATTTCGACTTATAGTAACAGGTATTCTGCTTACCTTATCAGTGATGAGCGCTCAGGGTTGAGGAGACGTTGTACCAGCTCAACGTTGTGCACCTTACTTATTCCAAACGGTTCGCCGACCGAGAGACAGCGTCCCGGACGCTGTCCGGTGTCCTGGATACAGACCACGAGTTGTCAATTGCCCTTCTCTCGACATCACGTCAGGGTCACCAAGAAATTGTTAGGATACGGATTTTAGCTATTGATCTGACTCCAAATTACGATCAACTTTAACACAAGTTTCTATGTCCTAATCCACACACTGGCGCACCTAACAATTTTGCGAGTTCGTTCTGTCAAAGAGAAGACCAGTAGATCAATCAGACCAAATTTACCAAATGTTTATTCCTAACAAAGTGCTCTAATACAGGCCTGGGTCCCGGGTCCCTCACACTAAAACTCGTGCGTTTCTGTGACCACCAAAAGACGACACATTCTTCCGGGTTGCCCAGTTTTAAAGAAACACAATATGAATATTAAAGCATGCAAAACATTGTGTGATGATTGGTCGATGGTCATCTCCTCCCCGTCGAGGTGTCATCACTGTGGTCAGGAGTTGGGGGTTTTCCTCTCGAAGCCCAACCACCTGGACGTGGTATTGTTCTTTGATCACCGACCTCGAGGTGTTATCGTCTGGTACTCTGTTGGAATAATCTCGGGGGAAGCCTTGGCCTGCCAGACCAGGAGGCCTTATCTTTATGAGTTTACGACTCTCCTTTAAACTAAATGCTTTCTATTTGGTTCAAGGAATGTCTTTTGATCCCCGTCAGCCTTATGTTTCCTTCCTGTCCTTATGTTACTTTTGTGTTTGTTTTGTAAGAAGTCTTCAATGACAATGAGCAGAGCTTCTTTGCATAGGCGAAATGTTCTTTGTCAGTTTAAAGGGACTTCATTCCTTTTAGTTAACTGTAGCTTTGATTCATAGATTGTAGATGATCAAAATTGGTTATATACAGTTTGAAGAAGTCACATTAAAGTTATCCCATATTTACTCAATGTTTGTTTAAGGAACTGTATATCAGTTACCTTACATCTACTTAATATGTGCTGAAAGGTTTAAGTAAGGTTAGATATTATTATTATTATGTGTTGTGTTAGTTTACTAAGAAGTTAAACTTAGCAGGAGTCGGCCACCTGTGGAGAGGACAACTGGTTGGGGGAAGAAAGCAGACTCTGCACTCCCAATGTGGGGGTCGAGAAGATCAATTCACACTACACTACATTCCTTTTCTAATCAGCGTTACTACAGCCACTATCTCCCTTCCTTTAGTGTAGCAACGCCTCTGTAGCCAGGGCATCCAAGACATCAAAAGGAGGAGCACGTGGGGGAGGAACTCAGAACTGGCGGAAACTGCAACCGAGCCTCCCCCCAATACTAGATATTATATTGATATGATTATATGTTTAACACAACCTTGAAAAATATGTTTGCTAACTGCTGAAAGCACATTTCCCTTTAATGTATAATGATCAACTCGATACTCCCTAGCCCCCAACAGCCTTTTTTTTCATAACACTTTAACCAGAGTGACGGGAGAGCGGCATTTCAGAAAACGTGCTTATCTCGGCGAGAAAAAGCGATTTCGGCAATCAAATTTAAAACGCGTGTAAAACATAAACCAAACGATGAAATTGGTTATTTCTTCATGTATAATGATCAACTCGATACTCCCTAGCCCCCAACAGCCTTTTTTTTCATAACACTTTAACCAGAGTGACGGGAGAGCGGCATTTCAGAAAACGTGCTTATCTCGGCGAGAAAAAGCGATTTCGGCAATAAAATTTAAAACGCGTGTAAAACATAAACCAAACGATGAAATTGGTTATTTCTTCATGTATAATGATCAACTCGATACTCCCTAGCCCCCAACAGCCTTTTTTTTCATAACACTTTAACCAGAGTGACGGGAGAGCGGCATTTCAGAAAACGTGCTTATCTCGGCGAGAAAAAGCGATTTCGGCAATAAAATTTAAAACGCGTGTAAAACATAAACCAAACGATGAAATTGGTTATTTCTTCATGTATAATGATCAACTCGATACTCCCTAGCCCCCAACAGCCTTTTTTTTCATAACACTTTAACCAGAGTGACGGGAGAGCGGCATTTCAGAAAACGTGCTTATCTCGGCGAGAAAAAGCGATTTCGGCAATAAAATTTAAAACGCGTGTAAAACATAAACCAAACGATGAAATTGGTTATTTCTTCATGTATAATGATCAACTCGATACTCCCTAGCCCCCAACAGCCTTTTTTTTCATAACACTTTAACCAGAGTGACGGGAGAGCGGCATTTCAGAAAACGTGCTTATCTCGGCGAGAAAAAGCGATTTCGGCAATAAAATTTAAAACGCGTGTAAAACATAAACCAAACGATGAAATTGGTTATTTCTTCATGTATAATGATCAACTCGAGTCGAGCTCCAGGGAGAGAGGCTGATTTTTCGCTTTTTGAGGCCGACCGACGAACCGGCGCGGGGCGGACTCAAAAGCCCGCAGAGCCGTAGGCACTTAGAAAAGTTTCGCCTTTGGCTGTGAGCTCCAGGGGGAGAGGCTGGTTTTGCGTTATTTTAGGCCGGCTGGAGAACCGGCGCGGGTCGGACGCACAATCCCCGCAGAGCCGTGGGCACTTAGAAAATTTTTGCCAAGTTGGCTCTGAGCGCCTGGTACCTAATATGGAAGTATAGAGGCCGACTTTCGGGCAAGATCACGCCGCGTTAGGCTTCCAGGACCCCGGCTAAGCAATTTTACCGGGCCGCCCGGTTCTTTTTTTGAACCAGCCCGGTTCTTTTTACACTTCCAGCTGGAGCTCAGCAGCGGCTTTTTGCGCAAGATCACGCCGGGTTAGGCTTCCAGGACCTCGGCTAAGAAATTCTACCGGGCCGCCCGGTTCTTTTTTTGAACCAGCCCGGTTCTTTTTACACTTCCAGCTGGAGCTCACGAGCGGCTTTTTGGACAAGATCACGCCGTGTTAGGCTTCCAGAGCCCCGGCTAAGCAATTTTACCGGCCCGCCCGGTTCTTTTTTTTAACCAGCCCGGTTCTTTTTACACTTCCAGCTGGAGCTCAGCAGCGGGTTTTTGGACAAGATCACGCCGTGTTAGGCTTCCAGAGCCCCGGCTAAGCAATTTTACAGGGTCGCCCGGTTCTTTTTTTTAACCAGCCCGGTTTTTTTTACACTTCCAGCTGGAGCTCAGCAGCGGCTTTTTGCACAGTATCACGCCGGGTTAGGCTTCCAGAGCCCCGGCTAAGCAATTTTACCGGGCCGCCCGGTTCTTTTTTTTAACCAGCCCGGTTCTTTTTACACTTCCAACTGGAGCTCAGCAGCGGCTTTTTGGACAAGATCACGCCGTGTTAGGCTTCCAGAGCCCCGGCTAAGCAATTTTACCGGGTCGCCCGGTTCTTTTTTTTAACCAGCCCGGTTCTTTTTACACTTCCAGCTGGAGCTCAGCAGCGGCTTTTTGGACAAGATCACGCCGTGTTAGGCTTCCAGAGCCCCGGCTAAGCAATTTTACCGGGTCGCCCGGTTCTTTTTTTAACCAGCCCGGTTCTTTTTACACTTCCAGCTGGAGCTCAGCATCGTGTAAAACATAAACCAAACGATGAAATTGGTTATTTCTTCATGTATAATGATCAACTCGATACTCCCTAGCCCCCAACAGCCTTTTTGTTCATAACACTTTAACCAGAGTGACGGGAGAGCGGCATTTCAGAAAACGTGCTTATCTCGGCGAGAAAAAGCGATTTCGGCAATAAAATTTAAAACGCGTGTAAAACATAAACCAAACGAGGAAATTGGTTATTTCTTCATGTATAATGATCAACTCGATACTCCCTAGCCCCCAACAGCCTTTTTTTTCATAACACTTTAACCAGAGTGACGGGAGAGCGGCATTTCAGAAAACGTGCTTATCTCGGCGAGAAAAAGCGATTTCGGCAATAAAATTTAAAACGCGTGTAAAACATAAACCAAACGATGAAATTGGTTATTTCTTCATGTATAATGATCAACTCGATACTCCCTAGCCCCCAACAGCCTTTTTTTTCATAACACTTTAACCAGAGTGACGGGAGAGCGGCATTTCAGAAAACGTGCTTATCTCGGCGAGAAAAAGCGATTTCGGCAATAAAATTTAAAACGCGTGTAAAACATAAACCAAACGATGAAATTGGTTATTTCTTCATGTATAATGATCAACTCGATACTCCCTAGCCCCCAACAGCCTTTTTTTTCATAACACTTTAACCAGAGTGACGGGAGAGCGGCATTTCAGAAAACGTGCTTATCTCGGCGAGAAAAAGCGATTTCGGCAATAAAATTTAAAACGCGTGTAAAACATAAACCAAACGATGAAATTGGTTATTTCTTCATGTATAATGATCAACTCGATACTCCCTAGCCCCCAACAGCCTTTTTTTTCATAACACTTTAACCAGAGTGACGGGAGAGCGGCATTTCAGAAAACGTGCTTATCTCGGCGAGAAAAAGCGATTTCGGCAATAAAATTTAAAACGCGTGTAAAACATAAACCAAACGATGAAATTGGTTATTTCTTCATGTATAATGATCAACTCGATACTCCCTAGCCCCCAACAGCCTTTTTTTTCATAACACTTTAACCAGAGTGACGGGAGAGCGGCATTTCAGAAAACGTGCTTATCTCGGCGAGAAAAAGCGATTTCGGCAATAAAATTTAAAACGCGTGTAAAACATAAACCAAACGATGAAATTGGTTATTTCTTCATGTATAATGATCAACTCGATACTCCCTAGCCCCCAACAGCCTTTTTTTTCATAACACTTTAACCAGAGTGACGGGAGAGCGGCATTTCAGAAAACGTGCTTATCTCGGCGAGAAAAAGCGATTTCGGCAATAAAATTTAAAACGCGTGTAAAACATAAACCAAACGATGAAATTGGTTATTTCTTCATGTATAATGATCAACTCGATACTCCCTAGCCCCCAACAGCCTTTTTTTTCATAACACTTTAACCAGAGTGACGGGAGAGCGGCATTTCAGAAAACGTGCTTATCTCGGCGAGAAAAAGCGATTTCGGCAATAAAATTTAAAACGCGTGTAAAACATAAACCAAACGATGAAATTGGTTATTTCTTCATGTATAATGATCAACTCGAGTCGAGCTCCAGGGAGAGAGGCTGATTTTTCGCTTTTTGAGGCCGACCGACGAACCGGCGCGGGGCGGACTCAAAAGCCCGCAGAGCCGTAGGCACTTAGAAAAGTTTCGCCTTTGGCTGTGAGCTCCAGGGGGAGAGGCTGGTTTTGCGTTATTTTAGGCCGGCTGGAGAACCGGCGCGGGTCGGACGCACAATCCCCGCAGAGCCGTGGGCACTTAGAAAATTTTTGCCAAGTTGGCTCTGAGCGCCTGGTACCTAAAATGGAAGTATAGAGGCCGACTTTCGGGCAAGATCACGCCGCGTTAGGCTTCCAGGACCCCGGCTAAGCAATTTTACCGGGCCGCCCGGTTCTTTTTTTGAACCAGCCCGGTTCTTTTTACACTTCCAGCTGGAGCTCAGCAGCGGCTTTTTGCGCAAGATCACGCCGGGTTAGGCTTCCAGGACCTCGGCTAAGAAATTCTACCGGGCCGCCCGGTTCTTTTTTTGAACCAGCCCGGTTCTTTTTACACTTCCAGCTGGAGCTCACGAGCGGCTTTTTGGACAAGATCACGCCGTGTTAGGCTTCCAGAGCCCCGGCTAAGCAATTTTACCGGCCCGCCCGGTTCTTTTTTTTAACCAGCCCGGTTCTTTTTACACTTCCAGCTGGAGCTCAGCAGCGGGTTTTTGGACAAGATCACGCCGTGTTAGGCTTCCAGAGCCCCGGCTAAGCAATTTTACAGGGTCGCCCGGTTCTTTTTTTTAACCAGCCCGGTTTTTTTTACACTTCCAGCTGGAGCTCAGCAGCGGCTTTTTGCACAGTATCACGCCGGGTTAGGCTTCCAGAGCCCCGGCTAAGCAATTTTACCGGGCCGCCCGGTTCTTTTTTTTAACCAGCCCGGTTCTTTTTACACTTCCAACTGGAGCTCAGCAGCGGCTTTTTGGACAAGATCACGCCGTGTTAGGCTTCCAGAGCCCCGGCTAAGCAATTTTACCGGGTCGCCCGGTTCTTTTTTTTAACCAGCCCGGTTCTTTTTACACTTCCAGCTGGAGCTCAGCAGCGGCTTTTTGGACAAGATCACGCCGTGTTAGGCTTCCAGAGCCCCGGCTAAGCAATTTTACCGGGTCGCCCGGTTCTTTTTTTAACCAGCCCGGTTCTTTTTACACTTCCAGCTGGAGCTCAGCATCGTGTAAAACATAAACCAAACGATGAAATTGGTTATTTCTTCATGTATAATGATCAACTCGATACTCCCTAGCCCCCAACAGCCTTTTTGTTCATAACACTTTAACCAGAGTGACGGGAGAGCGGCATTTCAGAAAACGTGCTTATCTCGGCGAGAAAAAGCGATTTCGGCAATAAAATTTAAAACGCGTGTAAAACATAAACCAAACGAGGAAATTGGTTATTTCTTCATGTATAATGATCAACTCGATACTCCCTAGCCCCCAACAGCCTTTTTTTTCATAACACTTTAACCAGAGTGACGGGAGAGCGGCATTTCAGAAAACGTGCTTATCTCGGCGAGAAAAAGCGATTTCGGCAATAAAATTTAAAACGCGTGTAAAACATAAACCAAACGATGAAATTGGTTATTTCTTCATGTATAATGATCAACTCGATACTCCCTAGCCCCCAACAGCCTTTTTTTTCATAACACTTTAACCAGAGTGACGGGAGAGCGGCATTTCAGAAAACGTGCTTATCTCGGCGAGAAAAAGCGATTTCGGCAATAAAATTTAAAACGCGTGTAAAACATAAACCAAACGATGAAATTGGTTATTTCTTCATGTATAATGATCAACTCGATACTCCCTAGCCCCCAACAGCCTTTTTTTTCATAACACTTTAACCAGAGTGACGGGAGAGCGGCATTTCAGAAAACGTGCTTATCTCGGCGAGAAAAAGCGATTTCGGCAATAAAATTTAAAACGCGTGTAAAACATAAACCAAACGATGAAATTGGTTATTTCTTCATGTATAATAATCAACTCGATACTCCCTAGCCCCCAACAGCCTTTTTTTTCATAACACTTTAACCAGAGTGACGGGAGAGCGGCATTTCAGAAAACGTGCTTATCTCGGCGAGAAAAAGCGATTTCGGCAATAAAATTTAAAACGCGTGTAAAACATAAACCAAACGATGAAATTGGTTATTTCTTCATGTATAATGATCAACTCGATACTCCCTAGCCCCCAACAGCCTTTTTTTTCATAACACTTTAACCAGAGTGACGGGAGAGCGGCATTTCAGAAAACGTGCTTATCTCGGCGAGAAAAAGCGATTTCGGCAATAAAATATAAAACGCGTGTAAAACATAAACCAAACGATGAAATTGCTTATTTCTTCATGTATAATGATCAACTCGATACTCCCTAGCCCCCAACAGCCTTTTTTTTCATAACACTTTAACCAGAGTGACGGGAGAGCGGCATTTCAGAAAACGTGCTTATCTCGACGAGAAAAAGCGATTTCGGCAATAAAATTTAAAACGCGTGTAAAACATAAACCAAACGATGAAATTGGTTATTTCTTCATGTATAATGATCAACTCGATACTCCCTAGCCCCCAACAGCCTTTTTTTTCATAACACTTTAACCAGAGTGACGGGAGAGCGGCATTTCAGAAAACGTGCTTATCTCGGCGAGAAAAAGCGATTTCGGCAATAAAATTTAAAACGCGTGTAAAACATAAACCAAACGATGAAATTGGTTATTTCTTCATGTATAATGATCAACTCGAGTCGAGCTCCAGGGAGAGAGGCTGATTTTTCGCTTTTTGAGGCCGACCGACGAACCGGCGCGGGGCGGACTCAAAAGCCCGCAGAGCCGTAGGCACTTAGAAAAGTTTCGCCTTTGGCTGTGAGCTCCAGGGGGAGAGGCTGGTTTTGCGTTATTTTAGGCCGGCTGGAGAACCGGCGCGGGTCGGACGCACAATCCCCGCAGAGCCGTGGGCACTTAGAAAAATTTTGCCAAGTTGGCTCTGAGCGCCTGGTACCTAATATGGAAGTATAGAGGCCGACTTTCGGGCAAGATCACGCCGCGTTAGGCTTCCAGGACCCCGGCTAAGCAATTTTACCGGGCCGCCCGGTTCTTTTTTTGAACCAGCCCGGTTCTTTTTACACTTCCAGCTGGAGCTCAGCAGCGGCTTTTTGCGCAAGATCACGCCGGGTTAGGCTTCCAGGACCTCGGCTAAGAAATTCTACCGGGCCGCCCGGTTCTTTTTTTGAACCAGCCCGGTTCTTTTTACACTTCCAGCTGGAGCTCACGAGCGGCTTTTTGGACAAGATCACGCCGTGTTAGGCTTCCAGAGCCCCGGCTAAGCAATTTTACCGGCCCGCCCGGTTCTTTTTTTTAACCAGCCCGGTTCTTTTTACACTTCCAGCTGGAGCTCAGCAGCGGGTTTTTGGACAAGATCACGCCGTGTTAGGCTTCCAGAGCCCCGGCTAAGCAATTTTACAGGGTCGCCCGGTTCTTTTTTTTAACCAGCCCGGTTTTTTTTACACTTCCAGCTGGAGCTCAGCAGCGGCTTTTTGCACAGTATCACGCCGGGCTAGGCTTCCAGAGCCCCGGCTAAGCAATTTTACCGGGCCGCCCGGTTCTTTTTTTTAACCAGCCCGGTTCTTTTTACACTTCCAACTGGAGCTCAGCAGCGGCTTTTTGGACAAGATCACGCCGTGTTAGGCTTCCAGAGCCCCGGCTAAGCAATTTTACCGGGTCGCCCGGTTCTTTTTTTTAACCAGCCCGGTTCTTTTTACACTTCCAGCTGGAGCTCAGCAGCGGCTTTTTGGACAAGATCACGCCGTGTTAGGCTTCCAGAGCCCCGGCTAAGCAATTTTACCGGGTCGCCCGGTTCTTTTTTTAACCAGCCCGGTTCTTTTTACACTTCCAGCTGGAGCTCAGCATCGTGTAAAACATAAACCAAACGATGAAATTGGTTATTTCTTCATGTATAATGATCAACTCGATACTCCCTAGCCCCCAACAGCCTTTTTGTTCATAACACTTTAACCAGAGTGACGGGAGAGCGGCATTTCAGAAAACGTGCTTATCTCGGCGAGAAAAAGCGATTTCGGCAATAAAATTTAAAACGCGTGTAAAACATAAACCAAACGAGGAAATTGGTTATTTCTTCATGTATAATGATCAACTCGATACTCCCTAGCCCCCAACAGCCTTTTTTTTCATAACACTTTAACCAGAGTGACGGGAGAGCGGCATTTCAGAAAACGTGCTTATCTCGGCGAGAAAAAGCGATTTCGGCAATAAAATTTAAAACGCGTGTAAAACATAAACCAAACGATGAAATTGGTTATTTCTTCATGTATAATGATCAACTCGATACTCCCTAGCCCCCAACAGCCTTTTTTTTCATAACACTTTAACCAGAGTGACGGGAGAGCGGCATTTCAGAAAACGTGCTTATCTCGGCGAGAAAAAGCGATTTCGGCAATACAATTTAAAACGCGTGTAAAACATAAACCAAACGATGAAATTGGTTATTTCTTCATGTATAATGATCAACTCGATACTCCCTAGCCCCCAACAGCCTTTTTTTTCATAACACTTTAACCAGAGTGACGGGAGAGCGGCATTTCAGAAAACGTGCTTATCTCGGCGAGAAAAAGCGATTTCGGCAATACAATTTAAAACGCGTGTAAAACATAAACCAAACGATGAAATTGGTTATTTCTTCATGTATAATGATCAACTCGATACTCCCTAGCCCCCAACAGCCTTTTTTTTCATAACACTTTAACCAGAGTGACGGGAGAGCGGCATTTCAGAAAACGTGCTTATCTCGGCGAGAAAAAGCGATTTCGGCAATAAAATTTAAAACGCGTGTAAAACATAAACCAAACGATGAAATTGGTTATTTCTTCATGTATAATGATCAACTCGATACTCCCTAGCCCCCAACAGCCTTTTTGTTCATAACACTTTAACCAGAGTGACGGGAGAGCGGCATTTCAGAAAACGTGCTTATCTCGGCGAGAAAAAGCGATTTCGGCAATAAAATTTAAAACGCGTGTAAAACATAAACCAAACGAGGAAATTGGTTATTTCTTCATGTATAATGATCAACTCGATACTCCCTAGCCCCCAACAGCCTTTTTTTTCATAACACTTTAACCAGAGTGACGGGAGAGCGGCATTTCAGAAAACGTGCTTATCTCGGCGAGAAAAAGCGATTTCGGCAATAAAATTTAAAACGCGTGTAAAACATAAACCAAACGATGAAATTGGTTATTTCTTCATGTATAATGATCAACTCGATACTCCCTAGCCCCCAACAGCCTTTTTTTTCATAACACTTTAACCAGAGTGACGGGAGAGCGGCATTTCAGAAAACGTGCTTATCTCGGCGAGAAAAAGCGATTTCGGCAATAAAATTTAAAACGCGTGTAAAACATAAACCAAACGATGAAATTGGTTATTTCTTCATGTATAATGATCAACTCGATACTCCCTAGCCCCCAACAGCCTTTTTTTTCATAACACTTTAACCAGAGTGACGGGAGAGCGGCATTTCAGAAAACGTGCTTATCTCGGCGAGAAAAAGCGATTTCGGCAATAAAATTTAAAACGCGTGTAAAACATAAACCAAACGATGAAATTGGTTATTTCTTCATGTATAATGATCAACTCGATACTCCCTAGCCCCCAACAGCCTTTTTTTTCATAACACTTTAACCAGCGTGACGGGAGAGCGGCATTTCAGAAAACGTGCTTATCTCGGCGAGAAAAAGCGATTTCGGCAATAAAATTTAAAACGCGTGTAAAACATAAACCAAACGATGAAATTGGTTATTTCTTCATGTATAATGATCAACTCGATACTCCCTAGCCCCCAACAGCCTTTTTTTTCATAACATTTTAACCAGAGTGACGGGAGAGCGGCATTTCAGAAAACGTGCTTATCTCGGCGAGAAAAAGCGATTTCGGCAATAAAATTTAAAACGCGTGTAAAACATAAACCAAACGATGAAATTGGTTATTTCTTCATGTATAATGATCAACTCGAGTCGAGCTCCAGGGAGAGAGGCTGATTTTTCGCTTTTTGAGGCCGACCGACGAACCGGCGCGGGGCGGACTCAAAAGCCCGCAGAGCCGTAGGCACTTAGAAAAGTTTCGCCTTTGGCTGTGAGCTCCAGGGGGAGAGGCTGGTTTTGCGTTATTTTAGGCCGGCTGGAGAACCGGCGCGGGTCGGACGCACAATCCCCGCAGAGCCGTGGGCACTTAGAAAATTTTTGCCAAGTTGGCTCTGAGCGCCTGGTACCTAATATGGAAGTATAGAGGCCGACTTTCGGGCAAGATCACGCCGCGTTAGGCTTCCAGGACCCCGGCTAAGCAATTTTACCGGGCCGCCCGGTTCTTTTTTTGAACCAGCCCGGTTCTTTTTACACTTCCAGCTGGAGCTCAGCAGCGGCTTTTTGCGCAAGATCACGCCGGGTTAGGCTTCCAGGACCTCGGCTAAGAAATTCTACCGGGCCGCCCGGTTCTTTTTTTGAACCAGCCCGGTTCTTTTTACACTTCCAGCTGGAGCTCACGAGCGGCTTTTTGGACAAGATCACGCCGTGTTAGGCTTCCAGAGCCCCGGCTAAGCAATTTTACCGGCCCGCCCGGTTCTTTTTTTTAACCAGCCCGGTTCTTTTTACACTTCCAGCTGGAGCTCAGCAGCGGGTTTTTGGACAAGATCACGCCGTGTTAGGCTTCCAGAGCCCCGGCTAAGCAATTTTACAGGGTCGCCCGGTTCTTTTTTTTAACCAGCCCGGTTTTTTTTACACTTCCAGCTGGAGCTCAGCAGCGGCTTTTTGCACAGTATCACGCCGGGTTAGGCTTCCAGAGCCCCGGCTAAGCAATTTTACCGGGCCGCCCGGTTCTTTTTTTTAACCAGCCCGGTTCTTTTTACACTTCCAACTGGAGCTCAGCAGCGGCTTTTTGGACAAGATCACGCCGTGTTAGGCTTCCAGAGCCCCGGCTAAGCAATTTTACCGGGTCGCCCGGTTCTTTTTTTTAACCAGCCCGGTTCTTTTTACACTTCCAGCTGGAGCTCAGCAGCGGCTTTTTGGACAAGATCACGCCGTGTTAGGCTTCCAGAGCCCCGGCTAAGCAATTTTACCGGGTCGCCCGGTTCTTTTTTTAACCAGCCCGGTTCTTTTTACACTTCCAGCTGGAGCTCAGCATCGTGTAAAACATAAACCAAACGATGAAATTGGTTATTTCTTCATGTATAATGATCAACTCGATACTCCCTAGCCCCCAACAGCCTTTTTGTTCATAACACTTTAACCAGAGTGACGGGAGAGCGGCATTTCAGAAAACGTGCTTATCTCGGCGAGAAAAAGCGATTTCGGCAATAAAATTTAAAACGCGTGTAAAACATAAACCAAACGAGGAAATTGGTTATTTCTTCATGTATAATGATCAACTCGATACTCCCTAGCCCCCAACAGCCTTTTTTTTCATAACACTTTAACCAGAGTGACGGGAGAGCGGCATTTCAGAAAACGTGCTTATCTCGGCGAGAAAAAGCGATTTCGGCAATAAAATTTAAAACGCGTGTAAAACATAAACCAAACGATGAAATTGGTTATTTCTTCATGTATAATGATCAACTCGATACTCCCTAGCCCCCAACAGCCTTTTTTTTCATAACACTTTAACCAGAGTGACGGGAGAGCGGCATTTCAGAAAACGTGCTTATCTCGGCGAGAAAAAGCGATTTCGGCAATAAAATTTAAAACGCGTGTAAAACATAAACCAAACGATGAAATTGGTTATTTCTTCATGTATAATGATCAACTCGATACTCCCTAGCCCCCAACAGCCTTTTTTTTCATAACACTTTAACCAGAGTGACGGGAGAGCGGCATTTCAGAAAACGTGCTTATCTCGGCGAGAAAAAGCGATTTCGGCAATAAAATTTAAAACGCGTGTAAAACATAAACCAAACGATGAAATTGGTTATTTCTTCATGTATAATAATCAACTCGATACTCCCTAGCCCCCAACAGCCTTTTTTTTCATAACACTTTAACCAGAGTGACGGGAGAGCGGCATTTCAGAAAACGTGCTTATCTCGGCGAGAAAAAGCGATTTCGGCAATAAAATTTAAAACGCGTGTAAAACATAAACCAAACGATGAAATTGGTTATTTCTTCATGTATAATGATCAACTCGATACTCCCTAGCCCCCAACAGCCTTTTTTTTCATAACACTTTAACCAGAGTGACGGGAGAGCGGCATTTCAGAAAACGTGCTTATCTCGGCGAGAAAAAGCGATTTCGGCAATAAAATATAAAACGCGTGTAAAACATAAACCAAACGATGAAATTGCTTATTTCTTCATGTATAATGATCAACTCGATACTCCCTAGCCCCCAACAGCCTTTTTTTTCATAACACTTTAACCAGAGTGACGGGAGAGCGGCATTTCAGAAAACGTGCTTATCTCGACGAGAAAAAGCGATTTCGGCAATAAAATTTAAAACGCGTGTAAAACATAAACCAAACGATGAAATTGGTTATTTCTTCATGTATAATGATCAACTCGATACTCCCTAGCCCCCAACAGCCTTTTTTTTCATAACACTTTAACCAGAGTGACGGGAGAGCGGCATTTCAGAAAACGTGCTTATCTCGGCGAGAAAAAGCGATTTCGGCAATAAAATTTAAAACGCGTGTAAAACATAAACCAAACGATGAAATTGGTTATTTCTTCATGTATAATGATCAACTCGAGTCGAGCTCCAGGGAGAGAGGCTGATTTTTCGCTTTTTGAGGCCGACCGACGAACCGGCGCGGGGCGGACTCAAAAGCCCGCAGAGCCGTAGGCACTTAGAAAAGTTTCGCCTTTGGCTGTGAGCTCCAGGGGGAGAGGCTGGTTTTGCGTCATTTTAGGCCGGCTGGAGAACCGGCGCGGGTCGGACGCACAATCCCCGCAGAGCCGTGGGCACTTAGAAAATTTTTGCCAAGTTGGCTCTGAGCGCCTGGTACCTAATATGGAAGTATAGAGGCCGACTTTCGGGCAAGATCACGCCGCGTTAGGCTTCCAGGACCCCGGCTAAGCAATTTTACCGGGCCGCCCGGTTCTTTTTTTGAACCAGCCCGGTTCTTTTTACACTTCCAGCTGGAGCTCAGCAGCGGCTTTTTGCGCAAGATCACGCCGGGTTAGGCTTCCAGGACCTCGGCTAAGAAATTCTACCGGGCCGCCCGGTTCTTTTTTTGAACCAGCCCGGTTCTTTTTACACTTCCAGCTGGAGCTCACGAGCGGCTTTTTGGACAAGATCACGCCGTGTTAGGCTTCCAGAGCCCCGGCTAAGCAATTTTACCGGCCCGCCCGGTTCTTTTTTTTAACCAGCCCGGTTCTTTTTACACTTCCAGCTGGAGCTCAGCAGCGGGTTTTTGGACAAGATCACGCCGTGTTAGGCTTCCAGAGCCCCGGCTAAGCAATTTTACAGGGTCGCCCGGTTCTTTTTTTTAACCAGCCCGGTTTTTTTTACACTTCCAGCTGGAGCTCAGCAGCGGCTTTTTGCACAGTATCACGCCGGGCTAGGCTTCCAGAGCCCCGGCTAAGCAATTTTACCGGGCCGCCCGGTTCTTTTTTTTAACCAGCCCGGTTCTTTTTACACTTCCAACTGGAGCTCAGCAGCGGCTTTTTGGACAAGATCACGCCGTGTTAGGCTTCCAGAGCCCCGGCTAAGCAATTTTACCGGGTCGCCCGGTTCTTTTTTTTAACCAGCCCGGTTCTTTTTACACTTCCAGCTGGAGCTCAGCAGCGGCTTTTTGGACAAGATCACGCCGTGTTAGGCTTCCAGAGCCCCGGCTAAGCAATTTTACCGGGTCGCCCGGTTCTTTTTTTAACCAGCCCGGTTCTTTTTACACTTCCAGCTGGAGCTCAGCATCGTGTAAAACATAAACCAAACGATGAAATTGGTTATTTCTTCATGTATAATGATCAACTCGATACTCCCTAGCCCCCAACAGCCTTTTTGTTCATAACACTTTAACCAGAGTGACGGGAGAGCGGCATTTCAGAAAACGTGCTTATCTCGGCGAGAAAAAGCGATTTCGGCAATAAAATTTAAAACGCGTGTAAAACATAAACCAAACGAGGAAATTGGTTATTTCTTCATGTATAATGATCAACTCGATACTCCCTAGCCCCCAACAGCCTTTTTTTTCATAACACTTTAACCAGAGTGACGGGAGAGCGGCATTTCAGAAAACGTGCTTATCTCGGCGAGAAAAAGCGATTTCGGCAATAAAATTTAAAACGCGTGTAAAACATAAACCAAACGATGAAATTGGTTATTTCTTCATGTATAATGATCAACTCGATACTCCCTAGCCCCCAACAGCCTTTTTTTTCATAACACTTTAACCAGAGTGACGGGAGAGCGGCATTTCAGAAAACGTGCTTATCTCGGCGAGAAAAAGCGATTTCGGCAATAAAATTTAAAACGCGTGTAAAACATAAACCAAACGATGAAATTGGTTATTTCTTCATGTATAATGATCAACTCGAGTCGAGCTCCAGGGAGAGAGGCTGATTTTTCGCTTTTTGAGGCCGACCGACGAACCGGCGCGGGGCGGACTCAAAAGCCCGCAGAGCCGTAGGCACTTAGAAAAGTTTCGCCTTTGGCTGTGAGCTCCAGGGGGAGAGGCTGGTTTTGCGTTATTTTAGGCCGGCTGGAGAACCGGCGCGGGTCGGACGCACAATCCCCGCAGAGCCGTGGGCACTTAGAAAATTTTTGCCAAGTTGGCTCTGAGCGCCTGGTACCTAATATGGAAGTATAGAGGCCGACTTTCGGGCAAGATCACGCCGCGTTAGGCTTCCAGGACCCCGGCTAAGCAATTTTACCGGGCCGCCCGGTTCTTTTTTTGAACCAGCCCGGTTCTTTTTACACTTCCAGCTGGAGCTCAGCAGCGGCTTTTTGCGCAAGATCACGCCGGGTTAGGCTTCCAGGACCTCGGCTAAGAAATTCTACCGGGCCGCCCGGTTCTTTTTTTGAACCAGCCCGGTTCTTTTTACACTTCCAGCTGGAGCTCACGAGCGGCTTTTTGGACAAGATCACGCCGTGTTAGGCTTCCAGAGCCCCGGCTAAGCAATTTTACCGGCCCGCCCGGTTCTTTTTTTTAACCAGCCCGGTTCTTTTTACACTTCCAGCTGGAGCTCAGCAGCGGGTTTTTGGACAAGATCACGCCGTGTTAGGCTTCCAGAGCCCCGGCTAAGCAATTTTACAGGGTCGCCCGGTTCTTTTTTTTAACCAGCCCGGTTTTTTTTACACTTCCAGCTGGAGCTCAGCAGCGGCTTTTTGCACAGTATCACGCCGGGCTAGGCTTCCAGAGCCCCGGCTAAGCAATTTTACCGGGCCGCCCGGTTCTTTTTTTTAACCAGCCCGGTTCTTTTTACACTTCCAACTGGAGCTCAGCAGCGGCTTTTTGGACAAGATCACGCCGTGTTAGGCTTCCAGAGCCCCGGCTAAGCAATTTTACCGGGTCGCCCGGTTCTTTTTTTTAACCAGCCCGGTTCTTTTTACACTTCCAGCTGGAGCTCAGCAGCGGCTTTTTGGACAAGATCACGCCGTGTTAGGCTTCCAGAGCCCCGGCTAAGCAATTTTACCGGGTCGCCCGGTTCTTTTTTTAACCAGCCCGGTTCTTTTTACACTTCCAGCTGGAGCTCAGCATCGTGTAAAACATAAACCAAACGATGAAATTGGTTATTTCTTCATGTATAATGATCAACTCGATACTCCCTAGCCCCCAACAGCCTTTTTGTTCATAACACTTTAACCAGAGTGACGGGAGAGCGGCATTTCAGAAAACGTGCTTATCTCGGCGAGAAAAAGCGATTTCGGCAATAAAATTTAAAACGCGTGTAAAACATAAACCAAACGAGGAAATTGGTTATTTCTTCATGTATAATGATCAACTCGATACTCCCTAGCCCCCAACAGCCTTTTTTTTCATAACACTTTAACCAGAGTGACGGGAGAGCGGCATTTCAGAAAACGTGCTTATCTCGGCGAGAAAAAGCGATTTCGGCAATAAAATTTAAAACGCGTGTAAAACATAAACCAAACGATGAAATTGGTTATTTCTTCATGTATAATGATCAACTCGATACTCCCTAGCCCCCAACAGCCTTTTTTTTCATAACACTTTAACCAGAGTGACGGGAGAGCGGCATTTCAGAAAACGTGCTTATCTCGGCGAGAAAAAGCGATTTCGGCAATAAAATTTAAAACGCGTGTAAAACATAAACCAAACGATGAAATTGGTTATTTCTTCATGTATAATGATCAACTCGATACTCCCTAGCCCCCAACAGCCTTTTTTTTCATAACACTTTAACCAGAGTGACGGGAGAGCGGCATTTCAGAAAACGTGCTTATCTCGGCGAGAAAAAGCGATTTCGGCAATAAAATTTAAAACGCGTGTAAAACATAAACCAAACGATGAAATTGGTTATTTCTTCATGTATAATAATCAACTCGATACTCCCTAGCCCCCAACAGCCTTTTTTTTCATAACACTTTAACCAGAGTGACGGGAGAGCGGCATTTCAGAAAACGTGCTTATCTCGGCGAGAAAAAGCGATTTCGGCAATAAAATTTAAAACGCGTGTAAAACATAAACCAAACGATGAAATTGGTTATTTCTTCATGTATAATGATCAACTCGATACTCCCTAGCCCCCAACAGCCTTTTTTTTCATAACACTTTAACCAGAGTGACGGGAGAGCGGCATTTCAGAAAACGTGCTTATCTCGACGAGAAAAAGCGATTTCGGCAATAAAATTTAAAACGCGTGTAAAACATAAACCAAACGATGAAATTGGTTATTTCTTCATGTATAATGATCAACTCGATACTCCCTAGCCCCCAACAGCCTTTTTTTTCATAACACTTTAACCAGAGTGACGGGAGAGCGGCATTTCAGAAAACGTGCTTATCTCGGCGAGAAAAAGCGATTTCGGCAATAAAATTTAAAACGCGTGTAAAACATAAACCAAACGATGAAATTGGTTATTTCTTCATGTATAATGATCAACTCGAGTCGAGCTCCAGGGAGAGAGGCTGATTTTTCGCTTTTTGAGGCCGACCGACGAACCGGCGCGGGGCGGACTCAAAAGCCCACAGAGCCGTAGGCACTTAGAAATGTTTCGCCTTTGGCTGTGAGCTCCAGGGGAAGAGGCTGGTTTTGCGTTATTTTAGGCCGGCTGGAGAACCGGCGCGGGTCGGACGCACAATCCCCGCAGAGCCGTGGGCACTTAGAAAATTTTTGCCAAGTTGGCTCTGAGCGCCTGGTACCTAATATGGAAGTATAGAGGCCGACTTTCGGGCAAGATCACGCCGCGTTAGGCTTCCAGGACCCCGGCTAAGCAATTTTACCGGGCCGCCCGGTTCTTTTTTTGAACCAGCCCGGTTCTTTTTACACTTCCAGCTGGAGCTCAGCAGCGGCTTTTTGCGCAAGATCACGCCGGGTTAGGCTTCCAGGACCTCGGCTAAGAAATTCTACCGGGCCGCCCGGTTCTTTTTTTGAACCAGCCCGGTTCTTTTTACACTTCCAGCTGGAGCTCACGAGCGGCTTTTTGGACAAGATCACGCCGTGTTAGGCTTCCAGAGCCCCGGCTAAGCAATTTTACCGGCCCGCCCGGTTCTTTTTTTTTAACCAGCCCGGTTCTTTTTACACTTCCAGCTGGAGCTCAGCAGCGGGTTTTTGGACAAGATCACGCCGTGTTAGGCTTCCAGAGCCCCGGCTAAGCAATTTTACAGGGTCGCCCGGTTCTTTTTTTTAACCAGCCCGGTTTTTTTTACACTTCCAGCTGGAGCTCAGCAGCGGCTTTTTGCACAGTATCACGCCGGGTTAGGCTTCCAGAGCCCCGGCTAAGCAATTTTACCGGGCCGCCCGGTTCTTTTTTTTAACCAGCCCGGTTCTTTTTACACTTCCAACTGGAGCTCAGCAGCGGCTTTTTGGACAAGATCACGCCGTGTTAGGCTTCCAGAGCCCCGGCTAAGCAATTTTACCGGGTCGCCCGGTTCTTTTTTTTAACCAGCCCGGTTCTTTTTACACTTCCAGCTGGAGCTCAGCAGCGGCTTTTTGGACAAGATCACGCCGTGTTAGGCTTCCAGAGCCCCGGCTAAGCAATTTTACCGGGTCGCCCGGTTCTTTTTTTAACCAGCCCGGTTCTTTTTACACTTCCAGCTGGAGCTCAGCATCGTGTAAAACATAAACCAAACGATGAAATTGGTTATTTCTTCATGTATAATGATCAACTCGATACTCCCTAGCCCCCAACAGCCTTTTTGTTCATAACACTTTAACCAGAGTGACGGGAGAGCGGCATTTCAGAAAACGTGCTTATCTCGGCGAGAAAAAGCGATTTCGGCAATAAAATTTAAAACGCGTGTAAAACATAAACCAAACGAGGAAATTGGTTATTTCTTCATGTATAATGATCAACTCGATACTCCCTAGCCCCCAACAGCCTTTTTTTTCATAACACTTTAACCAGAGTGACGGGAGAGCGGCATTTCAGAAAACGTGCTTATCTCGGCGAGAAAAAGCGATTTCGGCAATAAAATTTAAAACGCGTGTAAAACATAAACCAAACGATGAAATTGGTTATTTCTTCATGTATAATGATCAACTCGATACTCCCTAGCCCCCAACAGCCTTTTTTTTCATAACACTTTAACCAGAGTGACGGGAGAGCGGCATTTCAGAAAACGTGCTTATCTCGGCGAGAAAAAGCGATTTCGGCAATAAAATTTAAAACGCGTGTAAAACATAAACCAAACGATGAAATTGGTTATTTCTTCATGTATAATGATCAACTCGATACTCCCTAGCCCCCAACAGCCTTTTTTTTCATAACACTTTAACCAGAGTGACGGGAGAGCGGCATTTCAGAAAACGTGCTTATCTCGGCGAGAAAAAGCGATTTCGGCAATAAAATTTAAAACGCGTGTAAAACATAAACCAAACGATGAAATTGGTTATTTCTTCATGTATAATAATCAACTCGATACTCCCTAGCCCCCAACAGCCTTTTTTTTCATAACACTTTAACCAGAGTGACGGGAGAGCGGCATTTCAGAAAACGTGCTTATCTCGGCGAGAAAAAGCGATTTCGGCAATAAAATTTAAAACGCGTGTAAAACATAAACCAAACGATGAAATTGGTTATTTCTTCATGTATAATGATCAACTCGATACTCCCTAGCACCCAACAGCCTTTTTTTTCATAACACTTTAACCAGAGTGACGGGAGAGCGGCATTTCAGAAAACGTGCTTATCTCGGCGAGAAAAAGCGATTTCGGCAATAAAATTTAAAACGCGTGTAAAACATAAACCAAACGATGAAATTGGTTATTTCTTCATGTATAATGATCAACTCGATACTCCCTAGCCCCCAACAGCCTTTTTTTTCATAACACTTTAACCAGAGTGACGGGAGAGCGGCATTTCAGAAAACGTGCTTATCTCGACGAGAAAAAGCGATTTCGGCAATAAAATTTAAAACGCGTGTAAAACATAAACCAAACGATGAAATTGGTTATTTCTTCATGTATAATGATCAACTCGATACTCCCTAGCCCCCAACAGCCTTTTTTTTCATAACACTTTAACCAGAGTGACGGGAGAGCGGCATTTCAGAAAACGTGCTTATCTCGGCGAGAAAAAGCGATTTCGGCAATAAAATTTAAAACGCGTGTAAAACATAAACCAAACGATGAAATTGGTTATTTCTTCATGTATAATGATCAACTCGAGTCGAGCTCCAGGGAGAGAGGCTGATTTTTCGCTTTTTGAGGCCGACCGACGAACCGGCGCGGGGCGGACTCAAAAGCCCACAGAGCCGTAGGCACTTAGAAAAGTTTCGCCTTTGGCTGTGAGCTCCAGGGGGAGAGGCTGGTTTTGCGTTATTTTAGGCCGGCTGGAGAACCGGCGCGGGTCGGACGCACAATCCCCGCAGAGCCGTGGGCACTTAGAAAATTTTTGCCAAGTTGGCTCTGAGCGCCTGGTACCTAATATGGAAGTATAGAGGCCGACTTTCGGGCAAGATCACGCCGCGTTAGGCTTCCAGGACCCCGGCTAAGCAATTTTACCGGGCCGCCCGGTTCTTTTTTTGAACCAGCCCGGTTCTTTTTACACTTCCAGCTGGAGCTCAGCAGCGGCTTTTTGCGCAAGATCACGCCGGGTTAGGCTTCCAGGACCTCGGCTAAGAAATTCTACCGGGCCGCCCGGTTCTTTTTTTGAACCAGCCCGGTTCTTTTTACACTTCCAGCTGGAGCTCACGAGCGGCTTTTTGGACAAGATCACGCCGTGTTAGGCTTCCAGAGCCCCGGCTAAGCAATTTTACCGGCCCGCCCGGTTCTTTTTTTTTAACCAGCCCGGTTCTTTTTACACTTCCAGCTGGAGCTCAGCAGCGGGTTTTTGGACAAGATCACGCCGTGTTAGGCTTCCAGAGCCCCGGCTAAGCAATTTTACAGGGTCGCCCGGTTCTTTTTTTTAACCAGCCCGGTTTTTTTTACACTTCCAGCTGGAGCTCAGCAGCGGCTTTTTGCACAGTATCACGCCGGGTTAGGCTTCCAGAGCCCCGGCTAAGCAATTTTACCGGGCCGCCCGGTTCTTTTTTTTAACCAGCCCGGTTCTTTTTACACTTCCAACTGGAGCTCAGCAGCGGCTTTTTGGACAAGATCACGCCGTGTTAGGCTTCCAGAGCCCCGGCTAAGCAATTTTACCGGGTCGCCCGGTTCTTTTTTTTAACCAGCCCGGTTCTTTTTACACTTCCAGCTGGAGCTCAGCAGCGGCTTTTTGGACAAGATCACGCCGTGTTAGTCTTCCAGAGCCCCGGCTAAGCAATTTTACCGGGTCGCCCGGTTCTTTTTTTAACCAGCCCGGTTCTTTTTACACTTCCAGCTGGAGCTCAGCATCGTGTAAAACATAAACCAAACGATGAAATTGGTTATTTCTTCATGTATAATGATCAACTCGATACTCCCTAGCCCCCAACAGCCTTTTTGTTCATAACACTTTAACCAGAGTGACGGGAGAGCGGCATTTCAGAAAACGTGCTTATCTCGGCGAGAAAAAGCGATTTCGGCAATAAAATTTAAAACGCGTGTAAAACATAAACCAAACGAGGAAATTGGTTATTTCTTCATGTATAATGATCAACTCGATACTCCCTAGCCCCCAACAGCCTTTTTTTTCATAACACTTTAACCAGAGTGACGGGAGAGCGGCATTTCAGAAAACGTGCTTATCTCGGCGAGAAAAAGCGATTTCGGCAATAAAATTTAAAACGCGTGTAAAACATAAACCAAACGATGAAATTGGTTATTTCTTCATGTATAATGATCAACTCGATACTCCCTAGCCCCCAACAGTCTTTTTTTTCATAACACTTTAACCAGAGTGACGGGAGAGCGGCATTTCAGAAAACGTGCTTATCTCGGCGAGAAAAAGCGATTTCGGCAATAAAATTTAAAACGCGTGTAAAACATAAACCAAACGATGAAATTGGTTATTTCTTCATGTATAATGATCAACTCGATACTCCCTAACCCCCAACAGCCTTTTTTTTCATAACACTTTAACCAGAGTGACGGGAGAGCGGCATTTCAGAAAACGTGCTTATCTCGGCGAGAAAAAGCGATTTCGGCAATAAAATTTAAAACGCGTGTAAAACATAAACCAAACGATGAAATTGGTTATTTCTTCATGTATAATAATCAACTCGATACTCCCTAGCCCCCAACAGCCTTTTTTTTCATAACACTTTAACCAGAGTGACGGGAGAGCGGCATTTCAGAAAACGTGCTTATCTCGGCGAGAAAAAGCGATTTCGGCAATAAAATTTAAAACGCGTGTAAAACATAAACCAAACGATGAAATTGGTTATTTCTTCATGTATAATGATCAACTCGATACTCCCTAGCCCCCAACAGCCTTTTTTTTCATAACACTTTAACCAGAGTGACGGGAGAGCGGCATTTCAGAAAACGTGCTTATCTCGGCGAGAAAAAGCGATTTCGGCAATAAAATTTAAAACGCGTGTAAAACATAAACCAAACGATGAAATTGGTTATTTCTTCATGTATAATGATCAACTCGATACTCCCTAGCCCCCAACAGCCTTTTTTTTCATAACACTTTAACCAGAGTGACGGGAGAGCGGCATTTCAGAAAACGTGCTTATCTCGACGAGAAAAAGCGATTTCGGCAATAAAATTTAAAACGCGTGTAAAACATAAACCAAACGATGAAATTGGTTATTTCTTCATGTATAATGATCAACTCGATACTCCCTAGCCCCCAACAGCCTTTTTTTTCATAACACTTTAACCAGAGTGACGGGAGAGCGGCATTTCAGAAAACGTGCTTATCTCGGCGAGAAAAAGCGATTTCGGCAATAAAATTTAAAACGCGTGTAAAACATAAACCAAACGATGAAATTGGTTATTTCTTCATGTATAATGATCAACTCGAGTCGAGCTCCAGGGAGAGAGGCTGATTTTTCGCTTTTTGAGGCCGACCGACGAACCGGCGCGGGGCGGACTCAAAAGCCCGCAGAGCCGTAGGCACTTAGAAAAGTTTCGCCTTTGGCTGTGAGCTCCAGGGGGAGAGGCTGGTTTTGCGTTATTTTAGGCCGGCTGGAGAACCGGCGCGGGTCGGACGCACAATCCCCGCAGAGCCGTGGGCACTTAGAAAATTTTTGCCAAGTTGGCTCTGAGCGCCTGGTACCTAATATGGAAGTATAGAGGCCGACTTTCGGGCAAGATCACGCCGCGTTAGGCTTCCAGGACCCCGGCTAAGCAATTTTACCGGGCCGCCCGGTTCTTTTTTTGAACCAGCCCGGTTCTTTTTACACTTCCAGCTGGAGCTCAGCAGCGGCTTTTTGCGCAAGATCACGCCGGGTTAGGCTTCCAGGACCTCGGCTAAGAAATTCTACCGGGCCGCCCGGTTCTTTTTTTGAACCAGCCCGGTTCTTTTTACACTTCCAGCTGGAGCTCACGAGCGGCTTTTTGGACAAGATCACGCCGTGTTAGGCTTCCAGAGCCCCGGCTAAGCAATTTTACCGGCCCGCCCGGTTCTTTTTTTTAACCAGCCCGGTTCTTTTTACACTTCCAGCTGGAGCTCAGCAGCGGGTTTTTGGACAAGATCACGCCGTGTTAGGCTTCCAGAGCCCCGGCTAAGCAATTTTACAGGGTCGCCCGGTTCTTTTTTTTAACCAGCCCGGTTTTTTTTACACTTCCAGCTGGAGCTCAGCAGCGGCTTTTTGCACAGTATCACGCCGGGCTAGGCTTCCAGAGCCCCGGCTAAGCAATTTTACCGGGCCGCCCGGTTCTTTTTTTTAACCAGCCCGGTTCTTTTTACACTTCCAACTGGAGCTCAGCAGCGGCTTTTTGGACAAGATCACGCCGTGTTAGGCTTCCAGAGCCCCGGCTAAGCAATTTTACCGGGTCGCCCGGTTCTTTTTTTTAACCAGCCCGGTTCTTTTTACACTTCCAGCTGGAGCTCAGCAGCGGCTTTTTGGACAAGATCACGCCGTGTTAGGCTTCCAGAGCCCCGGCTAAGCAATTTTACCGGGTCGCCCGGTTCTTTTTTTAACCAGCCCGGTTCTTTTTACACTTCCAGCTGGAGCTCAGCATCGTGTAAAACATAAACCAAACGATGAAATTGGTTATTTCTTCATGTATAATGATCAACTCGATACTCCCTAGCCCCCAACAGCCTTTTTGTTCATAACACTTTAACCAGAGTGACGGGAGAGCGGCATTTCAGAAAACGTGCTTATCTCGGCGAGAAAAAGCGATTTCGGCAATAAAATTTAAAACGCGTGTAAAACATAAACCAAACGAGGAAATTGGTTATTTCTTCATGTATAATGATCAACTCGATACTCCCTAGCCCCCAACAGCCTTTTTTTTCATAACACTTTAACCAGAGTGACGGGAGAGCGGCATTTCAGAAAACGTGCTTATCTCGGCGAGAAAAAGCGATTTCGGCAATAAAATTTAAAACGCGTGTAAAACATAAACCAAACGATGAAATTGGTTATTTCTTCATGTATAATGATCAACTCGATACTCCCTAGCCCCCAACAGCCTTTTTTTTCATAACACTTTAACCAGAGTGACGGGAGAGCGGCATTTCAGAAAACGTGCTTATCTCGGCGAGAAAAAGCGATTTCGGCAATAAAATTTAAAACGCGTGTAAAACATAAACCAAACGATGAAATTGGTTATTTCTTCATGTATAATGATCAACTCGAGTCGAGCTCCAGGGAGAGAGGCTGATTTTTCGCTTTTTGAGGCCGACCGACGAACCGGCGCGGGTCGGACTCAAAAGCCCGCAGAGCCGTAGGCACTTAGAAAAGTTTCGCCTTTGGCTGTGAGCTCCAGGGGGAGAGGCTGGTTTTGCGTTATTTTAGGCCGGCTGGAGAACCGGCGCGGGTCGGACGCACAATCCCCGCAGAGCCGTGGGCACTTAGAAAATTTTTGCCAAGTTGGCTCTGAGCGCCTGGTACCTAATATGGAAGTATAGAGGCCGACTTTCGGGCAAGATCACGCCGCGTTAGGCTTCCAGGACCCCGGCTAAGCAATTTTACCGGGCCGCCCGGTTCTTTTTTTGAACCAGCCCGGTTCTTTTTACACTTCCAGCTGGAGCTCAGCAGCGGCTTTTTGCGCAAGATCACGCCGGGTTAGGCTTCCAGGACCTCGGCTAAGAAATTCTACCGGGCCGCCCGGTTCTTTTTTTGAACCAGCCCGGTTCTTTTTACACTTCCAGCTGGAGCTCACGAGCGGCTTTTTGGACAAGATCACGCCGTGTTAGGCTTCCAGAGCCCCGGCTAAGCAATTTTACCGGCCCGCCCGGTTCTTTTTTTTTAACCAGCCCGGTTCTTTTTACACTTCCAGCTGGAGCTCAGCAGCGGGTTTTTGGACAAAATCACGCCGTGTTAGGCTTCCAGAGCCCCGGCTAAGCAATTTTACAGGGTCGCCCGGTTCTTTTTTTTAACCAGCCCGGTTTTTTTTACACTTCCAGCTGGAGCTCAGCAGCGGCTTTTTGCACAGTATCACGCCGGGTTAGGCTTCCAGAGCCCCGGCTAAGCAATTTTACCGGGCCGCCCGGTTCTTTTTTTTAACCAGCCTGGTTCTTTTTACACTTCCAACTGGAGCTCAGCAGCGGCTTTTTGGACAAGATCACGCCGTGTTAGGCTTCCAGAGCCCCGGCTAAGCAATTTTACCGGGTCGCCCGGTTCTTTTTTTTAACCAGCCCGGTTCTTTTTACACTTCCTGCTGGAGCTCAGCAGCGGCTTTTTGGACAAGATCACGCCGTGTTAGGCTTCCAGAGCCCCGGCTAAGCAATTTTACCGGGTCGCCCGGTTCTTTTTTTAACCAGCCCGGTTCTTTTTACACTTCCAGCTGGAGCTCAGCATCGTGTAAAACATAAACCAAACGATGAAATTGGTTATTTCTTCATGTATAATGATCAACTCGATACTCCCTAGCCCCCAACAGCCTTTTTTTTCATAACACTTTAACCAGAGTGACGGGAGAGCGGCATTTCAGAAAACGTGCTTATCTCGGCGAGAAAAAGCGATTTCGGCAATAAAATTTAAAACGCGTGTAAAACATAAACCAAACGATGAAATTGGTTATTTCTTCATGTATAATGATCAACTCGATACTCCCTAGCCCCCAACAGCCTTTTTTTTCATAACACTTTAACCAGAGTGACGGGAGAGCGGCATTTCAGAAAACGTGCTTATCTCGGCGAGAAAAAGCGATTTCGGCAATAAAATTTAAAACGCGTGTAAAACATAAACCAAACGATGAAATTGCTTATTTCTTCATGTATAATGATCAACTCGATACTCCCTAGCCCCCAACAGCCTTTTTTTTCATAACACTTTAACCAGAGTGACGGGAGAGCGGCATTTCAGAAAACGTGCTTATCTCGGCGAGAAAAAGCGATTTCGGCAATAAAATTTAAAACGCGTGTAAAACATAAACCAAACGATGAAATTGGTTATTTCTTCATGTATAATGATCAACTCGATACTCCCTAGCCCCCAACAGCCTTTTTTTTCATAACACTTTAACCAGAGTGACGGGAGAGCGGCATTTCAGAAAACGTGCTTATCTCGGCGAGAAAAAGCGATTTCGGCAATAAAATTTAAAACGCGTGTAAAACATAAACCAAACGATGAAATTGGTTATTTCTTCATGTATAATGATCAACTCGAGTCGAGCTCCAGGGAGAGAGGCTGATTTTTCGCTTTTTGAGGCCGACCGACGAACCGGCGCGGGGCGGACTCAAAAGCCCGCAGAGCCGTAGGCACTTAGAAAAGTTTCGCCTTTGGCTGTGAGCTCCAGGGGGAGAGGCTGGTTTTGCGTTATTTTAGGCCGGCTGGAGAACCGGCGCGGGTCGGACGCACAATCCCCGCAGAGCCGTGGGCACTTAGAAAATTTTTGCCAAGTTGGCTCTGAGCGCCTGGTACCTAAAATGGAAGTATAGAGGCCGACTTTCGGGCAAGATCACGCCGCGTTAGGCTTCCAGGACCCCGGCTAAGCAATTTTACCGGGCCGCCCGGTTCTTTTTTTGAACCAGCCCGGTTCTTTTTACACTTCCAGCTGGAGCTCAGCAGCGGCTTTTTGCGCAAGATCACGCCGGGTTAGGCTTCCAGGACCTCGGCTAAGAAATTCTACCGGGCCGCCCGGTTCTTTTTTTGAACCAGCCCGGTTCTTTTTACACTTCCAGCTGGAGCTCACGAGCGGCTTTTTGGACAAGATCACGCCGTGTTAGGCTTCCAGAGCCCCGGCTAAGCAATTTTACCGGCCCGCCCGGTTCTTTTTTTTTAACCAGCCCGGTTCTTTTTACACTTCCAGCTGGAGCTCAGCAGCGGGTTTTTGGACAAGATCACGCCGTGTTAGGCTTCCAGAGCCCCGGCTAAGCAATTTTACAGGGTCGCCCGGTTCTTTTTTTTAACCAGCCCGGTTTTTTTTACACTTCCAGCTGGAGCTCAGCAGCGGCTTTTTGCACAGTATCACGCCGGGTTAGGCTTCCAGAGCCCCGGCTAAGCAATTTTACCGGGCCGCCCGGTTCTTTTTTTTAACCAGCCCGGTTCTTTTTACACTTCCAACTGGAGCTCAGCAGCGGCTTTTTGGACAAGATCACGCCGTGTTAGGCTTCCAGAGCCCCGGCTAAGCAATTTTACCGGGTCGCCCGGTTCTTTTTTTTAACCAGCCCGGTTCTTTTTACACTTCCAGCTGGAGCTCAGCAGCGGCTTTTTGGACAAGATCACGCCGTGTTAGGCTTCCAGAGCCCCGGCTAAGCAATTTTACCGGGTCGCCCGGTTCTTTTTTTAACCAGCCCGGTTCTTTTTACACTTCCAGCTGGAGCTCAGCATCGTGTAAAACATAAACCAAACGATGAAATTGGTTATTTCTTCATGTATAATGATCAACTCGATACTCCCTAGC
The DNA here is from genome assembly GCF_054491065.1 of Syngnathus leptorhynchus. Lineage (NCBI taxonomy): Eukaryota > Metazoa > Chordata > Actinopteri > Syngnathiformes > Syngnathidae > Syngnathus > Syngnathus leptorhynchus. The sequence goes on from NW_028232069.1 coordinate 191,815, forward strand.
CCCCAACAGCCTTTTTGTTCATAACACTTTAACCAGAGTGACGGGAGAGCGGCATTTCAGAAAACGTGCTTATCTCGGCGAGAAAAAGCGATTTCGGCAATAAAATTTAAAACGCGTGTAAAACATAAACCAAACGAGGAAATTGGTTATTTCTTCATGTATAATGATCAACTCGATACTCCCTAGCCCCCAACAGCCTTTTTTTTCATAACACTTTAACCAGAGTGACGGGAGAGCGGCATTTCAGAAAACGTGCTTATCTCGGCGAGAAAAAGCGATTTTGGCAATAAAATTTAAAACGCGTGTAAAACATAAACCAAACGATGAAATTGGTTATTTCTTCATGTATAATGATCAACTCGATACTCCCTAGCCCCCAACAGCCTTTTTTTTCATAACACTTTAACCAGAGTGACGGGAGAGCGGCATTTCAGAAAACGTGCTTATCTCGGCGAGAAAAAGCGATTTCGGCAATAAAATTTAAAACGCGTGTAAAACATAAACCAAACGATGAAATTGGTTATTTCTTCATGTATAATGATCAACTCGATACTCCCTAGCCCCCAACAGTCTTTTTTTTCATAACACTTTAACCAGAGTGACGGGAGAGCGGCATTTCAGAAAACGTGCTTATCTCGGCGAGAAAAAGCGATTTCGGCAATAAAATTTAAAACGCGTGTAAAACATAAACCAAACGATGAAATTGGTTATTTCTTCATGTATAATGATCAACTCGATACTCCCTAGCCCCCAACAGCCTTTTTTTTCATAACACTTTAACCAGAGTGACGGGAGAGCGGCATTTCAGAAAACGTGCTTATCTCGGCGAGAAAAAGCGATTTCGGCAATAAAATTTAAAACGCGTGTAAAACATAAACCAAACGATGAAATTGGTTATTTCTTCATGTATAATAATCAACTCGATACTCCCTAGCCCCCAACAGCCTTTTTTTTCATAACACTTTAACCAGAGTGACGGGAGAGCGGCATTTCAGAAAACGTGCTTATCTCGGCGAGAAAAAGCGATTTCGGCAATAAAATTTAAAACGCGTGTAAAACATAAACCAAACGATGAAATTGGTTATTTCTTCATGTATAATGATCAACTCGATACTCCCTAGCCCCCAACAGCCTTTTTTTTCATAACACTTTAACCAGAGTGACGGGAGAGCGGCATTTCAGAAAACGTGCTTATCTCGGCGAGAAAAAGCGATTTCGGCAATAAAATTTAAAACGCGTGTAAAACATAAACCAAACGATGAAATTGGTTATTTCTTCATGTATAATGATCAACTCGATACTCCCTAGCCCCCAACAGCCTTTTTTTTCATAACACTTTAACCAGAGTGACGGGAGAGCGGCATTTCAGAAAACGTGCTTATCTCGACGAGAAAAAGCGATTTCGGCAATAAAATTTAAAACGCGTGTAAAACATAAACCAAACGATGAAATTGGTTATTTCTTCATGTATAATGATCAACTCGATACTCCCTAGCCCCCAACAGCCTTTTTTTTCATAACACTTTAACCAGAGTGACGGGAGAGCGGCATTTCAGAAAACGTGCTTATCTCGGCGAGAAAAAGCGATTTCGGCAATAAAATTTAAAACGCGTGTAAAACATAAACCAAACGATGAAATTGGTTATTTCTTCATGTATAATGATCAACTCGAGTCGAGCTCCAGGGAGAGAGGCTGATTTTTCGCTTTTTGAGGCCGACCGACGAACCGGCGCGGGGCGGACTCAAAAGCCCGCAGAGCCGTAGGCACTTAGAAAAGTTTCGCCTTTGGCTGTGAGCTCCAGGGGGAGAGGCTGGTTTTGCGTTATTTTAGGCCGGCTGGAGAACCGGCGCGGGTCGGACGCACAATCCCCGCAGAGCCGTGGGCACTTAGAAAATTTTTGCCAAGTTGGCTCTGAGCGCCTGGTACCTAATATGGAAGTATAGAGGCCGACTTTCGGGCAAGATCACGCCGCGTTAGGCTTCCAGGACCCCGGCTAAGCAATTTTACCGGGCCGCCCGGTTCTTTTTTTGAACCAGCCCGGTTCTTTTTACACTTCCAGCTGGAGCTCAGCAGCGGCTTTTTGCGCAAGATCACGCCGGGTTAGGCTTCCAGGACCTCGGCTAAGAAATTCTACCGGGCCGCCCGGTTCTTTTTTTGAACCAGCCCGGTTCTTTTTACACTTCCAGCTGGAGCTCACGAGCGGCTTTTTGGACAAGATCACGCCGTGTTAGGCTTCCAGAGCCCCGGCTAAGCAATTTTACCGGCCCGCCCGGTTCTTTTTTTTAACCAGCCCGGTTCTTTTTACACTTCCAGCTGGAGCTCAGCAGCGGGTTTTTGGACAAGATCACGCCGTGTTAGGCTTCCAGAGCCCCGGCTAAGCAATTTTACAGGGTCGCCCGGTTCTTTTTTTTAACCAGCCCGGTTTTTTTTACACTTCCAGCTGGAGCTCAGCAGCGGCTTTTTGCACAGTATCACGCCGGGCTAGGCTTCCAGAGCCCCGGCTAAGCAATTTTACCGGGCCGCCCGGTTCTTTTTTTTAACCAGCCCGGTTCTTTTTACACTTCCAACTGGAGCTCAGCAGCGGCTTTTTGGACAAGATCACGCCGTGTTAGGCTTCCAGAGCCCCGGCTAAGCAATTTTACCGGGTCGCCCGGTTCTTTTTTTTAACCAGCCCGGTTCTTTTTACACTTCCAGCTGGAGCTCAGCAGCGGCTTTTTGGACAAGATCACGCCGTGTTAGGCTTCCAGAGCCCCGGCTAAGCAATTTTACCGGGTCGCCCGGTTCTTTTTTTAACCAGCCCGGTTCTTTTTACACTTCCAGCTGGAGCTCAGCATCGTGTAAAACATAAACCAAACGATGAAATTGGTTATTTCTTCATGTATAATGATCAACTCGATACTCCCTAGCCCCCAACAGCCTTTTTGTTCATAACACTTTAACCAGAGTGACGGGAGAGCGGCATTTCAGAAAACGTGCTTATCTCGGCGAGAAAAAGCGATTTCGGCAATAAAATTTAAAACGCGTGTAAAACATAAACCAAACGAGGAAATTGGTTATTTCTTCATGTATAATGATCAACTCGATACTCCCTAGCCCCCAACAGCCTTTTTTTTCATAACACTTTAACCAGAGTGACGGGAGAGCGGCATTTCAGAAAACGTGCTTATCTCGGCGAGAAAAAGCGATTTCGGCAATAAAATTTAAAACGCGTGTAAAACATAAACCAAACGATGAAATTGGTTATTTCTTCATGTATAATGATCAACTCGATACTCCCTAGCCCCCAACAGCCTTTTTTTTCATAACACTTTAACCAGAGTGACGGGAGAGCGGCATTTCAGAAAACGTGCTTATCTCGGCGAGAAAAAGCGATTTCGGCAATAAAATTTAAAACGCGTGTAAAACATAAACCAAACGATGAAATTGGTTATTTCTTCATGTATAATGATCAACTCGATACTCCCTAGCCCCCAACAGCCTTTTTTTTCATAACACTTTAACCAGAGTGACGGGAGAGCGGCATTTCAGAAAAGTGCTTATCTCGGCGAGAAAAAGCGATTTCGGCAATAAAATTTAAAACGCGTGTAAAACATAAACCAAACGATGAAATTGGTTATTTCTTCATGTATAATAATCAACTCGATACTCCCTAGCCCCCAACAGCCTTTTTTTTCATAACACTTTAACCAGAGTGACGGGAGAGCGGCATTTCAGAAAACGTGCTTATCTCGGCGAGAAAAAGCGATTTCGGCAATAAAATTTAAAACGCGTGTAAAACATAAACCAAACGATGAAATTGGTTATTTCTTCATGTATAATGATCAACTCGATACTCCCTAGCACCCAACAGCCTTTTTTTTCATAACACTTTAACCAGAGTGACGGGAGAGCGGCATTTCAGAAAACGTGCTTATCTCGGCGAGAAAAAGCGATTTCGGCAATAAAATTTAAAACGCGTGTAAAACATAAACCAAACGATGAAATTGGTTATTTCTTCATGTATAATGATCAACTCGATACTCCCTAGCCCCCAACAGCCTTTTTTTTCATAACACTTTAACCAGAGTGACGGGAGAGCGGCATTTCAGAAAACGTGCTTATCTCGACGAGAAAAAGCGATTTCGGCAATAAAATTTAAAACGCGTGTAAAACATAAACCAAACGATGAAATTGGTTATTTCTTCATGTATAATGATCAACTCGATACTCCCTAGCCCCCAACAGCCTTTTTTTTCATAACACTTTAACCAGAGTGACGGGAGAGCGGCATTTCAGAAAACGTGCTTATCTCGGCGAGAAAAAGCGATTTCGGCAATAAAATTTAAAACGCGTGTAAAACATAAACCAAACGATGAAATTGGTTATTTCTTCATGTATAATGATCAACTCGAGTCGAGCTCCAGGGAGAGAGGCTGATTTTTCGCTTTTTGAGGCCGACCGACGAACCGGCGCGGGGCGGACTCAAAAGCCCACAGAGCCGTAGGCACTTAGAAAAGTTTCGCCTTTGGCTGTGAGCTCCAGGGGGAGAGGCTGGTTTTGCGTTATTTTAGGCCGGCTGGAGAACCGGCGCGGGTCGGACGCACAATCCCCGCAGAGCCGTGGGCACTTAGAAAATTTTTGCCAAGTTGGCTCTGAGCGCCTGGTACCTAATATGGAAGTATAGAGGCCGACTTTCGGGCAAGATCACGCCGCGTTAGGCTTCCAGGACCCCGGCTAAGCAATTTTACCGGGCCGCCCGGTTCTTTTTTTGAACCAGCCCGGTTCTTTTTACACTTCCAGCTGGAGCTCAGCAGCGGCTTTTTGCGCAAGATCACGCCGGGTTAGGCTTCCAGGACCTCGGCTAAGAAATTCTACCGGGCCGCCCGGTTCTTTTTTTGAACCAGCCCGGTTCTTTTTACACTTCCAGCTGGAGCTCACGAGCGGCTTTTTGGACAAGATCACGCCGTGTTAGGCTTCCAGAGCCCCGGCTAAGCAATTTTACCGGCCCGCCCGGTTCTTTTTTTTTAACCAGCCCGGTTCTTTTTACACTTCCAGCTGGAGCTCAGCAGCGGGTTTTTGGACAAGATCACGCCGTGTTAGGCTTCCAGAGCCCCGGCTAAGCAATTTTACAGGGTCGCCCGGTTCTTTTTTTTAACCAGCCCGGTTTTTTTTACACTTCCAGCTGGAGCTCAGCAGCGGCTTTTTGCACAGTATCACGCCGGGTTAGGCTTCCAGAGCCCCGGCTAAGCAATTTTACCGGGCCGCCCGGTTCTTTTTTTTAACCAGCCCGGTTCTTTTTACACTTCCAACTGGAGCTCAGCAGCGGCTTTTTGGACAAGATCACGCCGTGTTAGGCTTCCAGAGCCCCGGCTAAGCAATTTTACCGGGTCGCCCGGTTCTTTTTTTTAACCAGCCCGGTTCTTTTTACACTTCCAGCTGGAGCTCAGCAGCGGCTTTTTGGACAAGATCACGCCGTGTTAGTCTTCCAGAGCCCCGGCTAAGCAATTTTACCGGGTCGCCCGGTTCTTTTTTTAACCAGCCCGGTTCTTTTTACACTTCCAGCTGGAGCTCAGCATCGTGTAAAACATAAACCAAACGATGAAATTGGTTATTTCTTCATGTATAATGATCAACTCGATACTCCCTAGCCCCCAACAGCCTTTTTGTTCATAACACTTTAACCAGAGTGACGGGAGAGCGGCATTTCAGAAAACGTGCTTATCTCGGCGAGAAAAAGCGATTTCGGCAATAAAATTTAAAACGCGTGTAAAACATAAACCAAACGAGGAAATTGGTTATTTCTTCATGTATAATGATCAACTCGATACTCCCTAGCCCCCAACAGCCTTTTTTTTCATAACACTTTAACCAGAGTGACGGGAGAGCGGCATTTCAGAAAACGTGCTTATCTCGGCGAGAAAAAGCGATTTCGGCAATAAAATTTAAAACGCGTGTAAAACATAAACCAAACGATGAAATTGGTTATTTCTTCATGTATAATGATCAACTCGATACTCCCTAGCCCCCAACAGTCTTTTTTTTCATAACACTTTAACCAGAGTGACGGGAGAGCGGCATTTCAGAAAACGTGCTTATCTCGGCGAGAAAAAGCGATTTCGGCAATAAAATTTAAAACGCGTGTAAAACATAAACCAAACGATGAAATTGGTTATTTCTTCATGTATAATGATCAACTCGATACTCCCTAACCCCCAACAGCCTTTTTTTTCATAACACTTTAACCAGAGTGACGGGAGAGCGGCATTTCAGAAAACGTGCTTATCTCGGCGAGAAAAAGCGATTTCGGCAATAAAATTTAAAACGCGTGTAAAACATAAACCAAACGATGAAATTGGTTATTTCTTCATGTATAATAATCAACTCGATACTCCCTAGCCCCCAACAGCCTTTTTTTTCATAACACTTTAACCAGAGTGACGGGAGAGCGGCATTTCAGAAAACGTGCTTATCTCGGCGAGAAAAAGCGATTTCGGCAATAAAATTTAAAACGCGTGTAAAACATAAACCAAACGATGAAATTGGTTATTTCTTCATGTATAATGATCAACTCGATACTCCCTAGCCCCCAACAGCCTTTTTTTTCATAACACTTTAACCAGAGTGACGGGAGAGCGGCATTTCAGAAAACGTGCTTATCTCGGCGAGAAAAAGCGATTTCGGCAATAAAATTTAAAACGCGTGTAAAACATAAACCAAACGATGAAATTGGTTATTTCTTCATGTATAATGATCAACTCGATACTCCCTAGCCCCCAACAGCCTTTTTTTTCATAACACTTTAACCAGAGTGACGGGAGAGCGGCATTTCAGAAAACGTGCTTATCTCGACGAGAAAAAGCGATTTCGGCAATAAAATTTAAAACGCGTGTAAAACATAAACCAAACGATGAAATTGGTTATTTCTTCATGTATAATGATCAACTCGATACTCCCTAGCCCCCAACAGCCTTTTTTTTCATAACACTTTAACCAGAGTGACGGGAGAGCGGCATTTCAGAAAACGTGCTTATCTCGGCGAGAAAAAGCGATTTCGGCAATAAAATTTAAAACGCGTGTAAAACATAAACCAAACGATGAAATTGGTTATTTCTTCATGTATAATGATCAACTCGAGTCGAGCTCCAGGGAGAGAGGCTGATTTTTCGCTTTTTGAGGCCGACCGACGAACCGGCGCGGGGCGGACTCAAAAGCCCGCAGAGCCGTAGGCACTTAGAAAAGTTTCGCCTTTGGCTGTGAGCTCCAGGGGGAGAGGCTGGTTTTGCGTTATTTTAGGCCGGCTGGAGAACCGGCGCGGGTCGGACGCACAATCCCCGCAGAGCCGTGGGCACTTAGAAAATTTTTGCCAAGTTGGCTCTGAGCGCCTGGTACCTAATATGGAAGTATAGAGGCCGACTTTCGGGCAAGATCACGCCGCGTTAGGCTTCCAGGACCCCGGCTAAGCAATTTTACCGGGCCGCCCGGTTCTTTTTTTGAACCAGCCCGGTTCTTTTTACACTTCCAGCTGGAGCTCAGCAGCGGCTTTTTGCGCAAGATCACGCCGGGTTAGGCTTCCAGGACCTCGGCTAAGAAATTCTACCGGGCCGCCCGGTTCTTTTTTTGAACCAGCCCGGTTCTTTTTACACTTCCAGCTGGAGCTCACGAGCGGCTTTTTGGACAAGATCACGCCGTGTTAGGCTTCCAGAGCCCCGGCTAAGCAATTTTACCGGCCCGCCCGGTTCTTTTTTTTAACCAGCCCGGTTCTTTTTACACTTCCAGCTGGAGCTCAGCAGCGGGTTTTTGGACAAGATCACGCCGTGTTAGGCTTCCAGAGCCCCGGCTAAGCAATTTTACAGGGTCGCCCGGTTCTTTTTTTTAACCAGCCCGGTTTTTTTTACACTTCCAGCTGGAGCTCAGCAGCGGCTTTTTGCACAGTATCACGCCGGGCTAGGCTTCCAGAGCCCCGGCTAAGCAATTTTACCGGGCCGCCCGGTTCTTTTTTTTAACCAGCCCGGTTCTTTTTACACTTCCAACTGGAGCTCAGCAGCGGCTTTTTGGACAAGATCACGCCGTGTTAGGCTTCCAGAGCCCCGGCTAAGCAATTTTACCGGGTCGCCCGGTTCTTTTTTTTAACCAGCCCGGTTCTTTTTACACTTCCAGCTGGAGCTCAGCAGCGGCTTTTTGGACAAGATCACGCCGTGTTAGGCTTCCAGAGCCCCGGCTAAGCAATTTTACCGGGTCGCCCGGTTCTTTTTTTAACCAGCCCGGTTCTTTTTACACTTCCAGCTGGAGCTCAGCATCGTGTAAAACATAAACCAAACGATGAAATTGGTTATTTCTTCATGTATAATGATCAACTCGATACTCCCTAGCCCCCAACAGCCTTTTTGTTCATAACACTTTAACCAGAGTGACGGGAGAGCGGCATTTCAGAAAACGTGCTTATCTCGGCGAGAAAAAGCGATTTCGGCAATAAAATTTAAAACGCGTGTAAAACATAAACCAAACGAGGAAATTGGTTATTTCTTCATGTATAATGATCAACTCGATACTCCCTAGCCCCCAACAGCCTTTTTTTTCATAACACTTTAACCAGAGTGACGGGAGAGCGGCATTTCAGAAAACGTGCTTATCTCGGCGAGAAAAAGCGATTTCGGCAATAAAATTTAAAACGCGTGTAAAACATAAACCAAACGATGAAATTGGTTATTTCTTCATGTATAATGATCAACTCGATACTCCCTAGCCCCCAACAGCCTTTTTTTTCATAACACTTTAACCAGAGTGACGGGAGAGCGGCATTTCAGAAAACGTGCTTATCTCGGCGAGAAAAAGCGATTTCGGCAATAAAATTTAAAACGCGTGTAAAACATAAACCAAACGATGAAATTGGTTATTTCTTCATGTATAATGATCAACTCGAGTCGAGCTCCAGGGAGAGAGGCTGATTTTTCGCTTTTTGAGGCCGACCGACGAACCGGCGCGGGTCGGACTCAAAAGCCCGCAGAGCCGTAGGCACTTAGAAAAGTTTCGCCTTTGGCTGTGAGCTCCAGGGGGAGAGGCTGGTTTTGCGTTATTTTAGGCCGGCTGGAGAACCGGCGCGGGTCGGACGCACAATCCCCGCAGAGCCGTGGGCACTTAGAAAATTTTTGCCAAGTTGGCTCTGAGCGCCTGGTACCTAATATGGAAGTATAGAGGCCGACTTTCGGGCAAGATCACGCCGCGTTAGGCTTCCAGGACCCCGGCTAAGCAATTTTACCGGGCCGCTCGGTTCTTTTTTTGAACCAGCCCGGTTCTTTTTACACTTCCAGCTGGAGCTCAGCAGCGGCTTTTTGCGCAAGATCACGCCGGGTTAGGCTTCCAGGACCTCGGCTAAGAAATTCTACCGGGCCGCCCGGTTCTTTTTTTGAACCAGCCCGGTTCTTTTTACACTTCCAGCTGGAGCTCACGAGCGGCTTTTTGGACAAGATCACGCCGTGTTAGGCTTCCAGAGCCCCGGCTAAGCAATTTTACCGGCCCGCCCGGTTCTTTTTTTTTAACCAGCCCGGTTCTTTTTACACTTCCAGCTGGAGCTCAGCAGCGGGTTTTTGGACAAAATCACGCCGTGTTAGGCTTCCAGAGCCCCGGCTAAGCAATTTTACAGGGTCGCCCGGTTCTTTTTTTTAACCAGCCCGGTTTTTTTTACACTTCCAGCTGGAGCTCAGCAGCGGCTTTTTGCACAGTATCACGCCGGGTTAGGCTTCCAGAGCCCCGGCTAAGCAATTTTACCGGGCCGCCCGGTTCTTTTTTTTAACCAGCCTGGTTCTTTTTACACTTCCAACTGGAGCTCAGCAGCGGCTTTTTGGACAAGATCACGCCGTGTTAGGCTTCCAGAGCCCCGGCTAAGCAATTTTACCGGGTCGCCCGGTTCTTTTTTTTAACCAGCCCGGTTCTTTTTACACTTCCTGCTGGAGCTCAGCAGCGGGTTTTTGGACAAGATCACGCCGTGTTAGGCTTCCAGAGCCCCGGCTAAGCAATTTTACCGGGTCGCCCGGTTCTTTTTTTAACCAGCCCGGTTCTTTTTACACTTCCAGCTGGAGCTCAGCATCGTGTAAAACATAAACCAAACGATGAAATTGGTTATTTCTTCATGTATAATGATCAACTCGATACTCCCTAGCCCCCAACAGCCTTTTTGTTCATAACACTTTAACCAGAGTGACGGGAGAGCGGCATTTCAGAAAACGTGCTTATCTCGGCGAGAAAAAGCGATTTCGGCAATAAAATTTAAAACGCGTGTAAAACATAAACCAAACGAGGAAATTGGTTATTTCTTCATGTATAATGATCAACTCGATACTCCCTAGCCCCCAACAGCCTTTTTTTTCATAACACTTTAACCAGAGTGACGGGAGAGCGGCATTTCAGAAAACGTGCTTATCTCGGCGAGAAAAAGCGATTTCGGCAATAAAATTTAAAACGCGTGTAAAACATAAACCAAACGATGAAATTGCTTATTTCTTCATGTATAATGATCAACTCGATACTCCCTAGCCCCCAACAGCCTTTTTTTTCATAACACTTTAACCAGAGTGACGGGAGAGCGGCATTTCAGAAAACGTGCTTATCTCGGCGAGAAAAAGCGATTTCGGCAATAAAATTTAAAACGCGTGTAAAACATAAACCAAACGATGAAATTGGTTATTTCTTCATGTATAATGATCAACTCGATACTCCCTAGCCCCCAACAGCCTTTTTTTTCATAACACTTTAACCAGAGTGACGGGAGAGCGGCATTTCAGAAAACGTGCTTATCTCGGCGAGAAAAAGCGATTTCGGCAATAAAATTTAAAACGCGTGTAAAACATAAACCAAACGATGAAATTGGTTATTTCTTCATGTATAATAATCAACTCGATACTCCCTAGCCCCCAACAGCCTTTTTTTTCATAACACTTTAACCAGAGTGACGGGAGAGCGGCATTTCAGAAAACGTGCTTATCTCGGCGAGAAAAAGCGATTTCGGCAATAAAATTTAAAACGCGTGTAAAACATAAACCAAACGATGAAATTGGTTATTTCTTCATGTATAATGATCAACTCGATACTCCCTAGCCCCCAACAGCCTTTTTTTTCATAACACTTTAACCAGAGTGACGGGAGAGCGGCATTTCAGAAAACGTGCTTATCTCGGCGAGAAAAAGCGATTTCGGCAATAAAATTTAAAACGCGTGTAAAACATAAACCAAACGATGAAATTGGTTATTTCTTCATGTATAATGATCAACTCGATACTCCCTAGCCCCCAACAGCCTTTTTTTTCATAACACTTTAACCAGAGTGACGGGAGAGCGGCATTTCAGAAAACGTGCTTATCTCGACGAGAAAAAGCGATTTCGGCAATAAAATTTAAAACGCGTGTAAAACATAAACCAAACGATGAAATTGGTTATTTCTTCATGTATAATGATCAACTCGATACTCCCTAGCCCCCAACAGCCTTTTTTTTCATAACACTTTAACCAGAGTGACGGGAGAGCGGCATTTCAGAAAACGTGCTTATCTCGGCGAGAAAAAGCGATTTCGGCAATAAAATTTAAAACGCGTGTAAAACATAAACCAAACGATGAAATTGGTTATTTCTTCATGTATAATGATCAACTCGAGTCGAGCTCCAGGGAGAGAGGCTGATTTTTCGCTTTTTGAGGCCGACCGACGAACCGGCGCGGGGCGGACTCAAAAGCCCGCAGAGCCGTAGGCACTTAGAAAAGTTTCGCCTTTGGCTGTGAGCTCCAGGGGGAGAGGCTGGTTTTGCGTTATTTTAGGCCGGCTGGAGAACCGGCGCGGGTCGGACGCACAATCCCCGCAGAGCCGTGGGCACTTAGAAAATTTTTGCCAAGTTGGCTCTGAGCGCCTGGTACCTAATATGGAAGTATAGAGGCCGACTTTCGGGCAAGATCACGCCGCGTTAGGCTTCCAGGACCCCGGCTAAGCAATTTTACCGGGCCGCCCGGTTCTTTTTTTGAACCAGCCCGGTTCTTTTTACACTTCCAGCTGGAGCTCAGCAGCGGCTTTTTGCGCAAGATCACGCCGGGTTAGGCTTCCAGGACCTCGGCTAAGAAATTCTACCGGGCCGCCCGGTTCTTTTTTTGAACCAGCCCGGTTCTTTTTACACTTCCAGCTGGAGCTCACGAGCGGCTTTTTGGACAAGATCACGCCGTGTTAGGCTTCCAGAGCCCCGGCTAAGCAATTTTACCGGCCCGCCCGGTTCTTTTTTTTAACCAGCCCGGTTCTTTTTACACTTCCAGCTGGAGCTCAGCAGCAGGTTTTTGGACAAGATCACGCCGTGTTAGGCTTCCAGAGCCCCGGCTAAGCAATTTTACAGGGTCGCCCGGTTCTTTTTTTTAACCAGCCCGGTTTTTTTTACACTTCCAGCTGGAGCTCAGCAGCGGCTTTTTGCACAGTATCACGCCGGGTTAGGATTCCAGAGCCCCAGCTAAGCAATTTACCGGGCCGCCCGGTTCTTTTTTTTAACCAGCCCGGTTCTTTTTACACTTCCAACTGGAGCTCAGCAGCGGCTTTTTGGACAAGATCACGCCGTGTTAGGCTTCCAGAGCCCCGGCTAAGCAATTTTACCGGGTCGCCCGGTTCTTTTTTTTAACCAGCCCGGTTCTTTTTACACTTCCAGCTGGAGCTCAGCAGCGGCTTTTTGGACAAGATCACGCCGTGTTAGGCTTCCAGAGCCCCGGCTAAGCAATTTTACCGGGTCGCCCGGTTCTTTTTTTTAACCAGCCCGGTTCTTTTTACACTTCCAGCTGGAGCTCAGCATCGTGTAAAACATAAACCAAACGATGAAATTGGTTATTTCTTCATGTATAATGATCAACTCGATACTCCCTAGCCCCCAACAGCCTTTTTGTTCATAACACTTTAACCAGAGTGACGGGAGAGCGGCATTTCAGAAAACGTGCTTATCTCGGCGAAAAAAAGCGATTTCGGCAATAAAATTTAAAACGCGTGTAAAACATAAACCAAACGATGAAATTGGTTATTTCTTCATGTATAATGATCAACTCGATACTCCCTAGCCCCCAACAGCCTTTTTTTTCATAACACTTTAACCAGAGTGACGGGAGAGCGGCATTTCAGAAAACGTGCTTATCTCGGCGAGAAAAAGCGATTTTGGCAATAAAATTTAAAACGCGTGTAAAACATAAACCAAACGATGAAATTGGTTATTTCTTCATGTATAATGATCAACTCGATACTCCCTAGCCCCCAACAGCCTTTTTTTTCATAACACTTTAACCAGAGTGACGGGAGAGCGGCATTTCAGAAAACGTGCTTATCTCGGCGAGAAAAAGCGATTTCGGCAATAAAATTTAAAACGCGTGTAAAACATAAACCAAACGATGAAATTGGTTATTTCTTCATGTATAATGATCAACTCGATACTCCCTAGCCCCCAACAGTCTTTTTTTTCATAACACTTTAACCAGAGTGACGGGAGAGCGGCATTTCAGAAAACGTGCTTATCTCGGCGAGAAAAAGCGATTTCGGCAATAAAATTTAAAACGCGTGTAAAACATAAACCAAACGATGAAATTGGTTATTTCTTCATGTATAATGATCAACTCGATACTCCCTAGCCCCCAACAGCCTTTTTTTTCATAACACTTTAACCAGAGTGACGGGAGAGCGGCATTTCAGAAAACGTGCTTATCTCGGCGAGAAAAAGCGATTTCGGCAATAAAATTTAAAACGCGTGTAAAACATAAACCAAACGATGAAATTGGTTATTTCTTCATGTATAATAATCAACTCGATACTCCCTAGCCCCCAACAGCCTTTTTTTTCATAACACTTTAACCAGAGTGACGGGAGAGCGGCATTTCAGAAAACGTGCTTATCTCGGCGAGAAAAAGCGATTTCGGCAATAAAATTTAAAACGCGTGTAAAACATAAACCAAACGATGAAATTGGTTATTTCTTCATGTATAATGATCAACTCGATACTCCCTAGCCCCCAACAGCCTTTTTGTTCATAACACTTTAACCAGAGTGACGGGAGAGCGGCATTTCAGAAAACGTGCTTATCTCGGCGAGAAAAAGCGATTTCGGCAATAAAATTTAAAACGCGTGTAAAACATAAACCAAACGAGGAAATTGGTTATTTCTTCATGTATAATGATCAACTCGATACTCCCTAGCCCCCAACAGCCTTTTTTTTCATAACACTTTAACCAGAGTGACGGGAGAGCGGCATTTCAGAAAACGTGCTTATCTCGGCGAGAAAAAGCGATTTCGGCAATAAAATTTAAAACGCGTGTAAAACATAAACCAAACGATGAAATTGGTTATTTCTTCATGTATAATGATCAACTCGATACTCCCTAGCCCCCAACAGCCTTTTTTTTCATAACACTTTAACCAGAGTGACGGGAGAGCGGCATTTCAGAAAACGTGCTTATCTCGGCGAGAAAAAGCGATTTCGGCAATAAAATTTAAAACGCGTGTAAAACATAAACCAAACGATGAAATTGGTTATTTCTTCATGTATAATGATCAACTCGAGTCGAGCTCCAGGGAGAGAGGCTGATTTTTCGCTTTTTGAGGCCGACCGACGAACCGGCGCGGGGCGGACTCAAAAGCCCGCAGAGCCGTAGGCACTTAGAAAAGTTTCGCCTTTGGCTGTGAGCTCCAGGGGGAGAGGCTGGTTTTGCGTTATTTTAGGCCGGCTGGAGAACCGGCGCGGGTCGGACGCACAATCCCCGCAGAGCCGTGGGCACTTAGAAAATTTTTGCCAAGTTGGCTCTGAGCGCCTGGTACCTAATATGGAAGTATAGAGGCCGACTTTCGGGCAAGATCACGCCGCGTTAGGCTTCCAGGACCCCGGCTAAGCAATTTTACCGGGCCGCCCGGTTCTTTTTTTGAACCAGCCCGGTTCTTTTTACACTTCCAGCTGGAGCTCAGCAGCGGCTTTTTGCGCAAGATCACGCCGGGTTAGGCTTCCAGGACCTCGGCTAAGAAATTCTACCGGGCCGCCCGGTTCTTTTTTTGAACCAGCCCGGTTCTTTTTACACTTCCAGCTGGAGCTCACGAGCGGCTTTTTGGACAAGATCACGCCGTGTTAGGCTTCCAGAGCCCCGGCTAAGCAATTTTACCGGCCCGCCCGGTTCTTTTTTTTTAACCAGCCCGGTTCTTTTTACACTTCCAGCTGGAGCTCAGCAGCGGGTTTTTGGACAAGATCACGCCGTGTTAGGCTTCCAGAGCCCCGGCTAAGCAATTTTACAGGGTCGCCCGGTTCTTTTTTTTAACCAGCCCGGTTTTTTTTACACTTCCAGCTGGAGCTCAGCAGCGGCTTTTTGCACAGTATCACGCCGGGTTAGGCTTCCAGAGCCCCGGCTAAGCAATTTTACCGGGCCGCCCGGTTCTTTTTTTTAACCAGCCCGGTTCTTTTTACACTTCCAACTGGAGCTCAGCAGCGGCTTTTTGGACAAGATCACGCCGTGTTAGGCTTCCAGAGCCCCGGCTAAGCAATTTTACCGGGTCGCCCGGTTCTTTTTTTTAACCAGCCCGGTTCTTTTTACACTTCCAGCTGGAGCTCAGCAGCGGCTTTTTGGACAAGATCACGCCGTGTTAGGCTTCCAGAGCCCCGGCTAAGCAATTTTACCGGGTCGCCCGGTTCTTTTTTTAACCAGCCCGGTTCTTTTTACACTTCCAGCTGGAGCTCAGCATCGTGTAAAACATAAACCAAACGATGAAATTGGTTATTTCTTCATGTATAATGATCAACTCGATACTCCCTAGCCCCCAACAGCCTTTTTGTTCATAACACTTTAACCAGAGTGACGGGAGAGCGGCATTTCAGAAAACGTGCTTATCTCGGCGAGAAAAAGCGATTTCGGCAATAAAATTTAAAACGCGTGTAAAACATAAACCAAACGAGGAAATTGGTTATTTCTTCATGTATAATGATCAACTCGATACTCCCTAGCCCCCAACAGCCTTTTTTTTCATAACACTTTAACCAGAGTGACGGGAGAGCGGCATTTCAGAAAACGTGCTTATCTCGGCGAGAAAAAGCGATTTCGGCAATAAAATTTAAAACGCGTGTAAAACATAAACCAAACGATGAAATTGGTTATTTCTTCATGTATAATGATCAACTCGATACTCCCTAGCCCCCAACAGCCTTTTTTTTCATAACACTTTAACCAGAGTGACGGGAGAGCGGCATTTCAGAAAACGTGCTTATCTCGGCGAGAAAAAGCGATTTCGGCAATAAAATTTAAAACGCGTGTAAAACATAAACCAAACGATGAAATTGGTTATTTCTTCATGTATAATGATCAACTCGATACTCCCTAGCCCCCAACAGCCTTTTTTTTCATAACACTTTAACCAGAGTGACGGGAGAGCGGCATTTCAGAAAACGTGCTTATCTCGGCGAGAAAAAGCGATTTCGGCAATAAAATTTAAAACGCGTGTAAAACATAAACCAAACGATGAAATTGGTTATTTCTTCATGTATAATAATCAACTCGATACTCCCTAGCCCCCAACAGCCTTTTTTTTCATAACACTTTAACCAGAGTGACGGGAGAGCGGCATTTCAGAAAACGTGCTTATCTCGGCGAGAAAAAGCGATTTCGGCAATAAAATTTAAAACGCGTGTAAAACATAAACCAAACGATGAAATTGGTTATTTCTTCATGTATAATGATCAACTCGATACTCCCTAGCCCCCAACAGCCTTTTTTTTCATAACACTTTAACCAGAGTGACGGGAGAGCGGCATTTCAGAAAACGTGCTTATCTCGGCGAGAAAAAGCGATTTCGGCAATAAAATTTAAAACGCGTGTAAAACATAAACCAAACGATGAAATTGGTTATTTCTTCATGTATAATGATCAACTCGATACTCCCTAGCCCCCAACAGCCTTTTTTTTCATAACACTTTAACCAGAGTGACGGGAGAGCGGCATTTCAGAAAACGTGCTTATCTCGGCGAGAAAAAGCGATTTCGGCAATAAAATTTAAAACGCGTGTAAAACATAAACCAAACGATGAAATTGGTTATTTCTTCATGTATAATGATCAACTCGAGTCGAGCTCCAGGGAGAGAGGCTGATTTTTCGCTTTTTGAGGCCGACCGACGAACCGGCGCGGGGCGGACTCAAAAGCCCGCAGAGCCGTAGGCACTTAGAAAAGTTTCGCCTTTGGCTGTGAGCTCCAGGGGGAGAGGCTGGTTTTGCGTTATTTTAGGCCGGCTGGAGAACCGGCGCGGGTCGGACGCACAATCCCCGCAGAGCCGTGGGCACTTAGAAAATTTTTGCCAAGTTGGCTCTGAGCGCCTGGTACCTAATATGGAAGTATAGAGGCCGACTTTCGGGCAAGATCACGCCGCGTTAGGCTTCCAGGACCCCGGCTAAGCAATTTTACCGGGCCGCCCGGTTCTTTTTTTGAACCAGCCCGGTTCTTTTTACACTTCCAGCTGGAGCTCAGCAGCGGCTTTTTGCGCAAGATCACGCCGGGTTAGGCTTCCAGGACCTCGGCTAAGAAATTCTACCGGGCCGCCCGGTTCTTTTTTTGAACCAGCCCGGTTCTTTTTACACTTCCAGCTGGAGCTCACGAGCGGCTTTTTGGACAAGATCACGCCGTGTTAGGCTTCCAGAGCCCCGGCTAAGCAATTTTACCGGCCCGCCCGGTTCTTTTTTTTAACCAGCCCGGTTCTTTTTACACTTCCAGCTGGAGCTCAGCAGCAGGTTTTTGGACAAGATCACGCCGTGTTAGGCTTCCAGAGCCCCGGCTAAGCAATTTTACAGGGTCGCCCGGTTCTTTTTTTTAACCAGCCCGGTTTTTTTTACACTTCCAGCTGGAGCTCAGCAGCGGCTTTTTGCACAGTATCACGCCGGGTTAGGATTCCAGAGCCCCGGCTAAGCAATTTACCGGGCCGCCCGGTTCTTTTTTTTAACCAGCCCGGTTCTTTTTACACTTCCAACTGGAGCTCAGCAGCGGCTTTTTGGACAAGATCACGCCGTGTTAGGCTTCCAGAGCCCCGGCTAAGCAATTTTACCGGGTCGCCCGGTTCTTTTTTTTAACCAGCCCGGTTCTTTTTACACTTCCAGCTGGAGCTCAGCAGCGGCTTTTTGGACAAGATCACGCCGTGTTAGGCTTCCAGAGCCCCGGCTAAGCAATTTTACCGGGTCGCCCGGTTCTTTTTTTTAACCAGCCCGGTTCTTTTTACACTTCCAGCTGGAGCTCAGCATCGTGTAAAACATAAACCAAACGATGAAATTGGTTATTTCTTCATGTATAATGATCAACTCGATACTCCCTAGCCCCCAACAGCCTTTTTGTTCATAACACTTTAACCAGAGTGACGGGAGAGCGGCATTTCAGAAAACGTGCTTATCTCGGCGAAAAAAAGCGATTTCGGCAATAAAATTTAAAACGCGTGTAAAACATAAACCAAACGATGAAATTGGTTATTTCTTCATGTATAATGATCAACTCGATACTCCCTAGCCCCCAACAGCCTTTTTTTTCATAACACTTTAACCAGAGTGACGGGAGAGCGGCATTTCAGAAAACGTGCTTATCTCGGCGAGAAAAAGCGATTTTGGCAATAAAATTTAAAACGCGTGTAAAACATAAACCAAACGATGAAATTGGTTATTTCTTCATGTATAATGATCAACTCGATACTCCCTAGCCCCCAACAGCCTTTTTTTTCATAACACTTTAACCAGAGTGACGGGAGAGCGGCATTTCAGAAAACGTGCTTATCTCGGCGAGAAAAAGCGATTTCGGCAATAAAATTTAAAACGCGTGTAAAACATAAACCAAACGATGAAATTGGTTATTTCTTCATGTATAATGATCAACTCGATACTCCCTAGCCCCCAACAGTCTTTTTTTTCATAACACTTTAACCAGAGTGACGGGAGAGCGGCATTTCAGAAAACGTGCTTATCTCGGCGAGAAAAAGCGATTTCGGCAATAAAATTTAAAACGCGTGTAAAACATAAACCAAACGATGAAATTGGTTATTTCTTCATGTATAATGATCAACTCGATACTCCCTAGCCCCCAACAGCCTTTTTTTTCATAACACTTTAACCAGAGTGACGGGAGAGCGGCATTTCAGAAAACGTGCTTATCTCGGCGAGAAAAAGCGATTTCGGCAATAAAATTTAAAACGCGTGTAAAACATAAACCAAACGATGAAATTGGTTATTTCTTCATGTATAATAATCAACTCGATACTCCCTAGCCCCCAACAGCCTTTTTTTTCATAACACTTTAACCAGAGTGACGGGAGAGCGGCATTTCAGAAAACGTGCTTATCTCGGCGAGAAAAAGCGATTTCGGCAATAAAATTTAAAACGCGTGTAAAACATAAACCAAACGATGAAATTGGTTATTTCTTCATGTATAATGATCAACTCGATACTCCCTAGCCCCCAACAGCCTTTTTTTTCATAACACTTTAACCAGAGTGACGGGAGAGCGGCATTTCAGAAAACGTGCTTATCTCGGCGAGAAAAAGCGATTTCGGCAATAAAATTTAAAACGCGTGTAAAACATAAACCAAACGATGAAATTGGTTATTTCTTCATGTATAATGATCAACTCGATACTCCCTAGCCCCCAACAGCCTTTTTTTTCATAACACTTTAACCAGAGTGACGGGAGAGCGGCATTTCAGAAAACGTGCTTATCTCGACGAGAAAAAGCGATTTCGGCAATAAAATTTAAAACGCGTGTAAAACATAAACCAAACGATGAAATTGGTTATTTCTTCATGTATAATGATCAACTCGATACTCCCTAGCCCCCAACAGCCTTTTTTTTCATAACACTTTAACCAGAGTGACGGGAGAGCGGCATTTCAGAAAACGTGCTTATCTCGGCGAGAAAAAGCGATTTCGGCAATAAAATTTAAAACGCGTGTAAAACATAAACCAAACGATGAAATTGGTTATTTCTTCATGTATAATGATCAACTCGAGTCGAGCTCCAGGGAGAGAGGCTGATTTTTCGCTTTTTGAGGCCGACCGACGAACCGGCGCGGGGCGGACTCAAAAGCCCGCAGAGCCGTAGGCACTTAGAAAAGTTTCGCCTTTGGCTGTGAGCTCCAGGGGGAGAGGCTGGTTTTGCGTTATTTTAGGCCGGCTGGAGAACCGGCGCGGGTCGGACGCACAATCCCCGCAGAGCCGTGGGCACTTAGAAAATTTTTGCCAAGTTGGCTCTGAGCGCCTGGTACCTAATATGGAAGTATAGAGGCCGACTTTCGGGCAAGATCACGCCGCGTTAGGCTTCCAGGACCCCGGCTAAGCAATTTTACCGGGCCGCCCGGTTCTTTTTTTGAACCAGCCCGGTTCTTTTTACACTTCCAGCTGGAGCTCAGCAGCGGCTTTTTGCGCAAGATCACGCCGGGTTAGGCTTCCAGGACCTCGGCTAAGAAATTCTACCGGGCCGCCCGGTTCTTTTTTTGAACCAGCCCGGTTCTTTTTACACTTCCAGCTGGAGCTCACGAGCGGCTTTTTGGACAAGATCACGCCGTGTTAGGCTTCCAGAGCCCCGGCTAAGCAATTTTACCGGCCCGCCCGGTTCTTTTTTTTAACCAGCCCGGTTCTTTTTACACTTCCAGCTGGAGCTCAGCAGCGGGTTTTTGGACAAGATCACGCCGTGTTAGGCTTCCAGAGCCCCGGCTAAGCAATTTTACAGGGTCGCCCGGTTCTTTTTTTTAACCAGCCCGGTTTTTTTTACACTTCCAGCTGGAGCTCAGCAGCGGCTTTTTGCACAGTATCACGCCGGGCTAGGCTTCCAGAGCCCCGGCTAAGCAATTTTACCGGGCCGCCCGGTTCTTTTTTTTAACCAGCCCGGTTCTTTTTACACTTCCAACTGGAGCTCAGCAGCGGCTTTTTGGACAAGATCACGCCGTGTTAGGCTTCCAGAGCCCCGGCTAAGCAATTTTACCGGGTCGCCCGGTTCTTTTTTTTAACCAGCCCGGTTCTTTTTACACTTCCAGCTGGAGCTCAGCAGCGGCTTTTTGGACAAGATCACGCCGTGTTAGGCTTCCAGAGCCCCGGCTAAGCAATTTTACCGGGTCGCCCGGTTCTTTTTTTAACCAGCCCGGTTCTTTTTACACTTCCAGCTGGAGCTCAGCATCGTGTAAAACATAAACCAAACGATGAAATTGGTTATTTCTTCATGTATAATGATCAACTCGATACTCCCTAGCCCCCAACAGCCTTTTTGTTCATAACACTTTAACCAGAGTGACGGGAGAGCGGCATTTCAGAAAACGTGCTTATCTCGGCGAGAAAAAGCGATTTCGGCAATAAAATTTAAAACGCGTGTAAAACATAAACCAAACGAGGAAATTGGTTATTTCTTCATGTATAATGATCAACTCGATACTCCCTAGCCCCCAACAGCCTTTTTTTTCATAACACTTTAACCAGAGTGACGGGAGAGCGGCATTTCAGAAAACGTGCTTATCTCGGCGAGAAAAAGCGATTTCGGCAATAAAATTTAAAACGCGTGTAAAACATAAACCAAACGATGAAATTGGTTATTTCTTCATGTATAATGATCAACTCGATACTCCCTAGCCCCCAACAGCCTTTTTTTTTCATAACACTTTAACCAGAGTGACGGGAGAGCGGCATTTCAGAAAACGTGCTTATCTCGGCGAGAAAAAGCGATTTCGGCAATAAAATTTAAAACGCGTGTAAAACATAAACCAAACGATGAAATTGGTTATTTCTTCATGTATAATGATCAACTCGAGTCGAGCTCCAGGGAGAGAGGCTGATTTTTCGCTTTTTGAGGCCGACCGACGAACCGGCGCGGGGCGGACTCAAAAGCCCGCAGAGCCGTAGGCACTAAGAAAAGTTTCGCCTTTGGCTGTGAGCTCCAGGGGGAGAGGCTGGTTTTGCGTTATTTTAGGCCGGCTGGAGAACCGGCGCGGGTCGGACGCACAATCCCCGCAGAGCCGTGGGCACTTAGAAAATTTTTGCCAAGTTGGCTCTGAGCGCCTGGTACCTAATATGGAAGTATAGAGGCCGACTTTCGGGCAAGATCACGCCGCGTTAGGCTTCCAGGACCCCGGCTAAGCAATTTTACCGGGCCGCCCGGTTCTTTTTTTGAACCAGCCCGGTTCTTTTTACACTTCCAGCTGGAGCTCAGCAGCGGCTTTTTGCGCAAGATCACGCCGGGTTAGGCTTCCAGGACCTCGGCTAAGAAATTCTACCGGGCCGCCCGGTTCTTTTTTTGAACCAGCCCGGTTCTTTTTACACTTCCAGCTGGAGCTCACGAGCGGCTTTTTGGACAAGATCACGCCGTGTTAGGCTTCCAGAGTCCCGGCTAAGCAATTTTACCGGCCCGCCCGGTTCTTTTTTTTTAACCAGCCCGGTTCTTTTTACACTTCCAGCTGGAGCTCAGCAGCGGGTTTTTGGACAAGATCACGCCGTGTTAGGCTTCCAGAGCCCCGGCTAAGCAATTTTACAGGGTCGCCCGGTTCTTTTTTTTAACCAGCCCGGTTTTTTTTACACTTCCAGCTGGAGCTCAGCAGCGGCTTTTTGCACAGTATCACGCCGGGTAAGGCTTCCAGAGCCCCGGCTAAGCAATTTTACCGGGCCGCCCGGTTCTTTTTTTTAACCAGCCCGGTTCTTTTTACACTTCCAACTGGAGCTCAGCAGCGGCTTTTTGGACAAGATCACGCCGTGTTAGGCTTCCAGAGCCCCGGCTAAGCAATTTTACCGGGTCGCCCGGTTCTTTTTTTTAACCAGCCCGGTTCTTTTTACACTTCCAGCTGGAGCTCAGCAGCGGCTTTTTGGACAAGATCACGCCGTGTTAGGCTTCCAGAGCCCCGGCTAAGCAATTTTACCGGGTCGCCCGGTTCTTTTTTTAACCAGCCCGGTTCTTTTTACACTTCCAGCTGGAGCTCAGCATCGTGTAAAACATAAACCAAACGATGAAATTGGTTATTTCTTCATGTATAATGATCAACTCGATACTCCCTAGCCCCCAACAGCCTTTTTGTTCATAACACTTTAACCAGAGTGACGGGAGAGCGGCATTTCAGAAAACGTGCTTATCTCGGCGAGAAAAAGCGATTTCGGCAATAAAATTTAAAACGCGTGTAAAACATAAACCAAACGAGGAAATTGGTTATTTCTTCATGTATAATGATCAACTCGATACTCCCTAGCCCCCAACAGCCTTTTTTTTCATAACACTTTAACCAGAGTGACGGGAGAGCGGCATTTCAGAAAACGTGCTTATCTCGGCGAGAAAAAGCGATTTCGGCAATAAAATTTAAAACGCGTGTATAACATAAACCAAACGATGAAATTGGTTATTTCTTCATGTATAATGATCAACTCGATACTCCCTAGCCCCCAACAGCCTTTTTTTTCATCACACTTTAACCAGAGTGACGGGAGAGCGGCATTTCAGAAAACGTGCTTATCTCGGCGAGAAAAAGCGATTTCGGCAATAAAATTTAAAACGCGTGTAAAACATAAACCAAACGATGAAATTGGTTATTTCTTCATGTATAATGATCAACTCGATACTCCCTAGCCCCCAACAGCCTTTTTTTTCATAACACTTTAACCAGAGTGACGGGAGAGCGGCATTTCAGAAAACGTGCTTATCTCGGCGAGAAAAAGCGATTTCGGCAATAAAATTTAAAACGCGTGTAAAACATAAACCAAACGATGAAATTGGTTATTTCTTCATGTATAATAATCAACTCGATACTCCCTAGCCCCCAACAGCCTTTTTTTTCATAACACTTTAACCAGAGTGACGGGAGAGCGGCATTTCAGAAAACGTGCTTATCTCGGCGAGAAAAAGCGATTTCGGCAATAAAATTTAAAACGCGTGTAAAACATAAACCAAACGATGAAATTGGTTATTTCTTCATGTATAATGATCAACTCGATACTCCCTAGCCCCCAACAGCCTTTTTTTTCATAACACTTTAACCAGAGTGACGGGAGAGCGGCATTTCAGAAAACGTGCTTATCTCGGCGAGAAAAAGCGATTTCGGCAATAAAATTTAAAACGCGTGTAAAACATAAACCAAACGATGAAATTGGTTATTTCTTCATGTATAATGATCAACTCGATACTCCCTAGCCCCCAACAGCCTTTTTTTTCATAACACTTTAACCAGAGTGACGGGAGAGCGGCATTTCAGAAAACGTGCTTATCTCGGCGAGAAAAAGCGATTTCGGCAATAAAATTTAAAACGCGTGTAAAACATAAACCAAACGATGAAATTGGTTATTTCTTCATGTATAATGATCAACTCGAGTCGAGCTCCAGGGAGAGAGGCTGATTTTTCGCTTTTTGAGGCCGACCGACGAACCGGCGCGGGGCGGACTCAAAAGCCCGCAGAGCCGTAGGCACTTAGAAAAGTTTCGCCTTTGGCTGTGAGCTCCAGGGGGAGAGGCTGGTTTTGCGTTATTTTAGGCCGGCTGGAGAACCGGCGCGGGTCGGACGCACAATCCCCGCAGAGCCGTGGGCACTTAGAACATTTTTGCCAAGTTGGCTCTGAGCGCCTGGTACCTAATATGGAAGTATAGAGGCCGACTTTCGGGCAAGATCACGCCGCGTTAGGCTTCCAGGACCCCGGCTAAGCAATTTTACCGGGCCGCCCGGTTCTTTTTTTGAACCAGCCCGGTTCTTTTTACACTTCCAGCTGGAGCTCAGCAGCGGCTTTTTGCGCAAGATCACGCCGGGTTAGGCTTCCAGGACCTCGGCTAAGAAATTCTACCGGGCCGCCCGGTTCTTTTTTTGAACCAGCCCGGTTCTTTTTACACTTCCAGCTGGAGCTCACGAGCGGCTTTTTGGACAAGATCACGCCGTGTTAGGCTTCCAGAGCCCCGGCTAAGCAATTTTACCGGCCCGCCCGGTTCTTTTTTTTAACCAGCCCGGTTCTTTTTACACTTCCAGCTGGAGCTCAGCAGCAGGTTTTTGGACAAGATCACGCCGTGTTAGGCTTCCAGAGCCCCGGCTAAGCAATTTTACAGGGTCGCCCGGTTCTTTTTTTTAACCAGCCCGGTTTTTTTTACACTTCCAGCTGGAGCTCAGCAGCGGCTTTTTGCACAGTATCACGCCGGGTTAGGATTCCAGAGCCCCGGCTAAGCAATTTACCGGGCCGCCCGGTTCTTTTTTTTAACCAGCCCGGTTCTTTTTACACTTCCAACTGGAGCTCAGCAGCGGCTTTTTGGACAAGATCACGCCGTGTTAGGCTTCCAGAGCCCCGGCTAAGCAATTTTACCGGGTCGCCCGGTTCTTTTTTTTAACCAGCCCGGTTCTTTTTACACTTCCAGCTGGAGCTCAGCAGCGGCTTTTTGGACAAGATCACGCCGTGTTAGGCTTCCAGAGCCCCGGCTAAGCAATTTTACCGGGTCGCCCGGTTCTTTTTTTTAACCAGCCCGGTTCTTTTTACACTTCCAGCTGGAGCTCAGCATCGTGTAAAACATAAACCAAACGATGAAATTGGTTATTTCTTCATGTATAATGATCAACTCGATACTCCCTAGCCCCCAACAGCCTTTTTGTTCATAACACTTTAACCAGAGTGACGGGAGAGCGGCATTTCAGAAAACGTGCTTATCTCGGCGAAAAAAAGCGATTTCGGCAATAAAATTTAAAACGCGTGTAAAACATAAACCAAACGATAAAATTGGTTATTTCTTCATGTATAATGATCAACTCGATACTCCCTAGCCCCCAACAGCCTTTTTTTTCATAACACTTTAACCAGAGTGACGGGAGAGCGGCATTTCAGAAAACGTGCTTATCTCGGCGAGAAAAAGCGATTTTGGCAATAAAATTTAAAACGCGTGTAAAACATAAACCAAACGATGAAATTGGTTATTTCTTCATGTATAATGATCAACTCGATACTCCCTAGCCCCCAACAGCCTTTTTTTTCATAACACTTTAACCAGAGTGACGGGAGAGCGGCATTTCAGAAAACGTGCTTATCTCGGCGAGAAAAAGCGATTTCGGCAATAAAATTTAAAACGCGTGTAAAACATAAACCAAACGATGAAATTGGTTATTTCTTCATGTATAATAATCAACTCGATACTCCCTAGCCCCCAACAGCCTTTTTTTTCATAACACTTTAACCAGAGTGACGGGAGAGCGGCATTTCAGAAAACGTGCTTATCTCGGCGAGAAAAAGCGATTTCGGCAATAAAATTTAAAACGCGTGTAAAACATAAACCAAACGATGAAATTGGTTATTTCTTCATGTATAATGATCAACTCGATACTCCCTAGCCCCCAACAGCCTTTTTTTTCATAACACTTTAACCAGAGTGACGGGAGAGCGGCATTTCAGAAAACGTGCTTATCTCGGCGAGAAAAAGCGATTTCGGCAATAAAATTTAAAACGCGTGTAAAACATAAACCAAACGAGGAAATTGGTTATTTCTTCATGTATAATGATCAACTCGAGTCGAGCTCCAGGGAGAGAGGCTGATTTTTCGCTTTTTGAGGCCGACCGACGAACCGGCGCGGGGCGGACTCAAAAGCCCGCAGAGCCGTAGGCACTAAGAAAAGTTTCGCCTTTGGCTGTGAGCTCCAGGGGGAGAGGCTGGTTTTGCGTTATTTTAGGCCGGCTGGAGAACCGGCGCGGGTCGGACGCACAATCCCCGCAGAGCCGTGGGCACTTAGAAAATTTTTGCCAAGTTGGCTCTGAGCGCCTGGTACCTAATATGGAAGTATAGAGGCCGACTTTCGGGCAAGATCACGCCGCGTTAGGCTTCCAGGACCCCGGCTAAGCAATTTTACCGGGCCGCCCGGTTCTTTTTTTGAACCAGCCCGGTTCTTTTTACACTTCCAGCTGGAGCTCAGCAGCGGCTTTTTGCGCAAGATCACGCCGGGTTAGGCTTCCAGGACCTCGGCTAAGAAATTCTACCGGGCCGCCCGGTTCTTTTTTTGAACCAGCCCGGTTCTTTTTACACTTCCAGCTGGAGCTCACGAGCGGCTTTTTGGACAAGATCACGCCGTGTTAGGCTTCCAGAGTCCCGGCTAAGCAATTTTACCGGCCCGCCCGGTTCTTTTTTTTTAACCAGCCCGGTTCTTTTTACACTTCCAGCTGGAGCTCAGCAGCGGGTTTTTGGACAAGATCACGCCGTGTTAGGCTTCCAGAGCCCCGGCTAAGCAATTTTACAGGGTCGCCCGGTTCTTTTTTTTAACCAGCCCGGTTTTTTTTACACTTCCAGCTGGAGCTCAGCAGCGGCTTTTTGCACAGTATCACGCCGGGTAAGGCTTCCAGAGCCCCGGCTAAGCAATTTTACCGGGCCGCCCGGTTCTTTTTTTTAACCAGCCCGGTTCTTTTTACACTTCCAACTGGAGCTCAGCAGCGGCTTTTTGGACAAGATCACGCCGTGTTAGGCTTCCAGAGCCCCGGCTAAGCAATTTTACCGGGTCGCCCGGTTCTTTTTTTTAACCAGCCCGGTTCTTTTTACACTTCCAGCTGGAGCTCAGCAGCGGCTTTTTGGACAAGATCACGCCGTGTTAGGCTTCCAGAGCCCCGGCTAAGCAATTTTACCGGGTCGCCCGGTTCTTTTTTTAACCAGCCCGGTTCTTTTTACACTTCCAGCTGGAGCTCAGCATCGTGTAAAACATAAACCAAACGATGAAATTGGTTATTTCTTCATGTATAATGATCAACTCGATACTCCCTAGCCCCCAACAGCCTTTTTGTTCATAACACTTTAACCAGAGTGACGGGAGAGCGGCATTTCAGAAAACGTGCTTATCTCGGCGAGAAAAAGCGATTTCGGCAATAAAATTTAAAACGCGTGTAAAACATAAACCAAACGAGGAAATTGGTTATTTCTTCATGTATAATGATCAACTCGATACTCCCTAGCCCCCAACAGCCTTTTTTTTCATAACACTTTAACCAGAGTGACGGGAGAGCGGCATTTCAGAAAACGTGCTTATCTCGGCGAGAAAAAGCGATTTCGGCAATAAAATTTAAAACGCGTGTATAACATAAACCAAACGATGAAATTGGTTATTTCTTCATGTATAATGATCAACTCGATACTCCCTAGCCCCCAACAGCCTTTTTTTTCATCACACTTTAACCAGAGTGACGGGAGAGCGGCATTTCAGAAAACGTGCTTATCTCGGCGAGAAAAAGCGATTTCGGCAATAAAATTTAAAACGCGTGTAAAACATAAACCAAACGATGAAATTGGTTATTTCTTCATGTATAATGATCAACTCGATACTCCCTAGCCCCCAACAGCCTTTTTTTTCATAACACTTTAACCAGAGTGACGGGAGAGCGGCATTTCAGAAAACGTGCTTATCTCGGCGAGAAAAAGCGATTTCGGCAATAAAATTTAAAACGCGTGTAAAACATAAACCAAACGATGAAATTGGTTATTTCTTCATGTATAATAATCAACTCGATACTCCCTAGCCCCCAACAGCCTTTTTTTTCATAACACTTTAACCAGAGTGACGGGAGAGCGGCATTTCAGAAAACGTGCTTATCTCGGCGAGAAAAAGCGATTTCGGCAATAAAATTTAAAACGCGTGTAAAACATAAACCAAACGATGAAATTGGTTATTTCTTCATGTATAATGATCAACTCGATACTCCCTAGCCCCCAACAGCCTTTTTTTTCATAACACTTTAACCAGAGTGACGGGAGAGCGGCATTTCAGAAAACGTGCTTATCTCGGCGAGAAAAAGCGATTTCGGCAATAAAATTTAAAACGCGTGTAAAACATAAACCAAACGATGAAATTGGTTATTTCTTCATGTATAATGATCAACTCGATACTCCCTAGCCCCCAACAGCCTTTTTTTTCATAACACTTTAACCAGAGTGACGGGAGAGCGGCATTTCAGAAAACGTGCTTATCTCGGCGAGAAAAAGCGATTTCGGCAATAAAATTTAAAACGCGTGTAAAACATAAACCAAACGATGAAATTGGTTATTTCTTCATGTATAATGATCAACTCGAGTCGAGCTCCAGGGAGAGAGGCTGATTTTTCGCTTTTTGAGGCCGACCGACGAACCGGCGCGGGGCGGACTCAAAAGCCCGCAGAGCCGTAGGCACTTAGAAAAGTTTCGCCTTTGGCTGTGAGCTCCAGGGGGAGAGGCTGGTTTTGCGTTATTTTAGGCCGGCTGGAGAACCGGCGCGGGTCGGACGCACAATCCCCGCAGAGCCGTGGGCACTTAGAACATTTTTGCCAAGTTGGCTCTGAGCGCCTGGTACCTAATATGGAAGTATAGAGGCCGACTTTCGGGCAAGATCACGCCGCGTTAGGCTTCCAGGACCCCGGCTAAGCAATTTTACCGGGCCGCCCGGTTCTTTTTTTGAACCAGCCCGGTTCTTTTTACACTTCCAGCTGGAGCTCAGCAGCGGCTTTTTGCGCAAGATCACGCCGGGTTAGGCTTCCAGGACCTCGGCTAAGAAATTCTACCGGGCCGCCCGGTTCTTTTTTTGAACCAGCCCGGTTCTTTTTACACTTCCAGCTGGAGCTCACGAGCGGCTTTTTGGACAAGATCACGCCGTGTTAGGCTTCCAGAGCCCCGGCTAAGCAATTTTACCGGCCCGCCCGGTTCTTTTTTTTAACCAGCCCGGTTCTTTTTACACTTCCAGCTGGAGCTCAGCAGCAGGTTTTTGGACAAGATCACGCCGTGTTAGGCTTCCAGAGCCCCGGCTAAGCAATTTTACAGGGTCGCCCGGTTCTTTTTTTTAACCAGCCCGGTTTTTTTTACACTTCCAGCTGGAGCTCAGCAGCGGCTTTTTGCACAGTATCACGCCGGGTTAGGATTCCAGAGCCCCGGCTAAGCAATTTACCGGGCCGCCCGGTTCTTTTTTTTAACCAGCCCGGTTCTTTTTACACTTCCAACTGGAGCTCAGCAGCGGCTTTTTGGACAAGATCACGCCGTGTTAGGCTTCCAGAGCCCCGGCTAAGCAATTTTACCGGGTCGCC
Organism: Syngnathus leptorhynchus; assembly: GCF_054491065.1. Classification (NCBI taxonomy): domain Eukaryota; kingdom Metazoa; phylum Chordata; class Actinopteri; order Syngnathiformes; family Syngnathidae; genus Syngnathus; species Syngnathus leptorhynchus. Next base: position 221,784 of record NW_028232069.1, read on the forward strand.
CGGTTCTTTTTTTTAACCAGCCCGGTTCTTTTTACACTTCCAGCTGGAGCTCAGCAGCGGCTTTTTGGACAAGATCACGCCGTGTTAGGCTTCCAGAGCCCCGGCTAAGCAATTTTACCGGGTCGCCCGGTTCTTTTTTTTAACCAGCCCGGTTCTTTTTACACTTCCAGCTGGAGCTCAGCATCGTGTAAAACATAAACCAAACGATGAAATTGGTTATTTCTTCATGTATAATGATCAACTCGATACTCCCTAGCCCCCAACAGCCTTTTTGTTCATAACACTTTAACCAGAGTGACGGGAGAGCGGCATTTCAGAAAACGTGCTTATCTCGGCGAAAAAAAGCGATTTCGGCAATAAAATTTAAAACGCGTGTAAAACATAAACCAAACGATAAAATTGGTTATTTCTTCATGTATAATGATCAACTCGATACTCCCTAGCCCCCAACAGCCTTTTTTTTCATAACACTTTAACCAGAGTGACGGGAGAGCGGCATTTCAGAAAACGTGCTTATCTCGGCGAGAAAAAGCGATTTTGGCAATAAAATTTAAAACGCGTGTAAAACATAAACCAAACGATGAAATTGGTTATTTCTTCATGTATAATGATCAACTCGATACTCCCTAGCCCCCAACAGCCTTTTTTTTCATAACACTTTAACCAGAGTGACGGGAGAGCGGCATTTCAGAAAACGTGCTTATCTCGGCGAGAAAAAGCGATTTCGGCAATAAAATTTAAAACGCGTGTAAAACATAAACCAAACGATGAAATTGGTTATTTCTTCATGTATAATAATCAACTCGATACTCCCTAGCCCCCAACAGCCTTTTTTTTCATAACACTTTAACCAGAGTGACGGGAGAGCGGCATTTCAGAAAACGTGCTTATCTCGGCGAGAAAAAGCGATTTCGGCAATAAAATTTAAAACGCGTGTAAAACATAAACCAAACGATGAAATTGGTTATTTCTTCATGTATAATGATCAACTCGATACTCCCTAGCCCCCAACAGCCTTTTTTTTCATAACACTTTAACCAGAGTGACGGGAGAGCGGCATTTCAGAAAACGTGCTTATCTCGGCGAGAAAAAGCGATTTCGGCAATAAAACTTAAAACGCGTGTAAAACATAAACCAAACGAGGAAATTGGTTATTTCTTCATGTATAATGATCAACTCGATACTCCCTAGCCCCCAACAGCCTTTTTTTTCATAACACTTTAACCAGAGTGACGGGAGAGCGGCATTTCAGAAAACGTGCTTATCTCGGCGAGAAAAAGCGATTTCGGCAATAAAATTTAAAACGCGTGTAAAACATAAACCAAACGATGAAATTGGTTATTTCTTCATGTATAATGATCAACTCGATACTCCCTAGCCCCCAACAGCCTTTTTTTTTCATAACACTTTAACCAGAGTGACGGGAGAGCGGCATTTCAGAAAACGTGCTTATCTCGGCGAGAAAAAGCGATTTCGGCAATAAAATTTAAAACGAGTGTAAAACATAAACCAAACGATGAAATTGGTTATTTCTTCATGTATAATGATCAACTCGAGTCGAGCTCCAGGGAGAGAGGCTGATTTTTCGCTTTTTGAGGCCGACCGACGAACCGGCGCGGGGCGGACTCAAAAGCCCGCAGAGCCGTAGGCACTAAGAAAAGTTTCGCCTTTGGCTGTGAGCTCCAGGGGGAGAGGCTGGTTTTGCGTTATTTTAGGCCGGCTGGAGAACCGGCGCGGGTCGGACGCACAATCCCCGCAGAGCCGTGGGCACTTAGAAAATTTTTGCCAAGTTGGCTCTGAGCGCCTGGTACCTAATATGGAAGTATAGAGGCCGACTTTCGGGCAAGATCACGCCGCGTTAGGCTTCCAGGACCCCGGCTAAGCAATTTTACCGGGCCGCCCGGTTCTTTTTTTGAACCAGCCCGGTTCTTTTTACACTTCCAGCTGGAGCTCAGCAGCGGCTTTTTGCGCAAGATCACGCCGGGTTAGGCTTCCAGGACCTCGGCTAAGAAAATCTACCGGGCCGCCCGGTTCTTTTTTTGAACCAGCCCGGTTCTTTTTACACTTCCAGCTGGAGCTCACGAGCGGCTTTTTGGACAAGATCACGCCGTGTTAGGCTTCCAGAGCCCCGGCTAAGCAATTTTACCGGCCCGCCCGGTTCTTTTTTTTTAACCAGCCCGGTTCTTTTTACACTTCCAGCTGGAGCTCAGCAGCGGGTTTTTGGACAAGATCACGCCGTGTTAGGCTTCCAGAGCCCCGGCTAAGCAATTTTACAGGGTCGCCCGGTTCTTTTTTTTAACCAGCCCGGTTTTTTTTACACTTCCAGCTGGAGCTCAGCAGCGGCTTTTTGCACAGTATCACGCCGGGTTAGGCTTCCAGAGCCCCGGCTAAGCAATTTTACCGGGCCGCCCGGTTCTTTTTTTTAACCAGCCCGGTTCTTTTTACACTTCCAACTGGAGCTCAGCAGCGGCTTTTTGGACAAGATCACGCCGTGTTAGGCTTCCAGAGCCCCGGCTAAGCAATTTTACCGGGTCGCCCGGTTCTTTTTTTTAACCAGCCCGGTTCTTTTTACACTTCCAGCTGGAGCTCAGCAGCGGCTTTTTGGACAAGATCACGCCGTGTTAGGCTTCCAGAGCCCCGGCTAAGCAATTTTACCGGGTCGCCCGGTTCTTTTTTTAACCAGCCCGGTTCTTTTTACACTTCCAGCTGGAGCTCAGCATCGTGTAAAACATAAACCAAACGATGAAATTGGTTATTTCTTCATGTATAATGATCAACTCGATACTCCCTAGCCCCCAACAGCCTTTTTGTTCATAACACTTTAACCAGAGTGACGGGAGAGCGGCATTTCAGAAAACGTGCTTATCTCGGCGAGAAAAAGCGATTTCGGCAATAAAATTTAAAACGCGTGTAAAACATAAACCAAACGAGGAAATTGGTTATTTCTTCATGTATAATGATCAACTCGATACTCCCTAGCCCCCAACAGCCTTTTTTTTCATAACACTTTAACCAGAGTGACGGGAGAGCGGCATTTCAGAAAACGTGCTTATCTCGGCGAGAAAAAGCGATTTCGGCAATAAAATTTAAAACGCGTGTATAACATAAACCAAACGATGAAATTGGTTATTTCTTCATGTATAATGATCAACTCGATACTCCCTAGCCCCCAACAGCCTTTTTTTTCATAACACTTTAACCAGAGTGACGGGAGAGCGGCATTTCAGAAAACGTGCTTATCTCGGCGAGAAAAAGCGATTTCGGCAATAAAATTTAAAACGCGTGTAAAACATAAACCAAACGATGAAATTGGTTATTTCTTCATGTATAATGATCAACTCGATACTCCCTATCCCCCAACAGCCTTTTTTTTCATAACACTTTAACCAGAGTGACGGGAGAGCGGCATTTCAGAAAACGTGCTTATCTCGGCGAGAAAAAGCGATTTCGGCAATAAAATTTAAAACGCGTGTAAAACATAAACCAAACGATGAAATTGGTTATTTCTTCATGTATAATAATCAACTCGATACTCCCTAGCCCCCAACAGCCTTTTTTTTCATAACACTTTAACCAGAGTGACGGGAGAGCGGCATTTCAGAAAACGTGCTTATCTCGGCGAGAAAAAGCGATTTCGGCAATAAAATTTAAAACGCGTGTAAAACATAAACCAAACGATGAAATTGGTTATTTCTTCATGTATAATGATCAACTCGATACTCCCTAGCCCCCAACAGCCTTTTTTTTCATAACACTTTAACCAGAGTGACGGGAGAGCGGCATTTCAGAAAACGTGCTTATCTCGGCGAGAAAAAGCGATTTCGGCAATAAAATTTAAAACGCGTGTAAAACATAAACCAAACGATGAAATTGGTTATTTCTTCATGTATAATGATCAACTCGATACTCCCTAGCCCCCAACAGCCTTTTTTTTCATAACACTTTAACCAGAGTGACGGGAGAGCGGCATTTCAGAAAACGTGCTTATCTCGGCGAGAAAAAGCGATTTCGGCAATAAAATTTAAAACGCGTGTAAAACATAAACCAAACGATGAAATTGGTTATTTCTTCATGTATAATGATCAACTCGAGTCGAGCTCCAGGGAGAGAGGCTGATTTTTCGCTTTTTGAGGCCGACCGACGAACCGGCGCGGGGCGGACTCAAAAGCCCGCAGAGCCGTAGGCACTTAGAAAAGTTTCGCCTTTGGCTGTGAGCTCCAGGGGGAGAGGCTGGTTTTGCGTTATTTTAGGCCGGCTGGAGAACCGGCGCGGGTCGGACGCACAATCCCCGCAGAGCCGTGGGCACTTAGAACATTTTTGCCAAGTTGGCTCTGAGCGCCTGGTACCTAATATGGAAGTATAGAGGCCGACTTTCGGGCAAGATCACGCCGCGTTAGGCTTCCAGGACCCCGGCTAAGCAATTTTACCGGGCCGCCCGGTTCTTTTTTTGAACCAGCCCGGTTCTTTTTACACTTCCAGCTGGAGCTCAGCAGCGGCTTTTTGCGCAAGATCACGCCGGGTTAGGCTTCCAGGACCTCGGCTAAGAAATTCTACCGGGCCGCCCGGTTCTTTTTTTGAACCAGCCCGGTTCTTTTTACACTTCCAGCTGGAGCTCACGAGCGGCTTTTTGGACAAGATCACGCCGTGTTAGGCTTCCAGAGCCCCGGCTAAGCAATTTTACCGGCCCGCCCGGTTCTTTTTTTTAACCAGCCCGGTTCTTTTTACACTTCCAGCTGGAGCTCAGCAGCAGGTTTTTGGACAAGATCACGCCGTGTTAGGCTTCCAGAGCCCCGGCTAAGCAATTTTACAGGGTCGCCCGGTTCTTTTTTTTAACCAGCCCGGTTTTTTTTACACTTCCAGCTGGAGCTCAGCAGCGGCTTTTTGCACAGTATCACGCCGGGTTAGGATTCCAGAGCCCCGGCTAAGCAATTTACCGGGCCGCCCGGTTCTTTTTTTTAACCAGCCCGGTTCTTTTTACACTTCCAACTGGAGCTCAGCAGCGGCTTTTTGGACAAGATCACGCCGTGTTAGGCTTCCAGAGCCCCGGCTAAGCAATTTTACCGGGTCGCCCGGTTCTTTTTTTTAACCAGCCCGGTTCTTTTTACACTTCCAGCTGGAGCTCAGCAGCGGCTTTTTGGACAAGATCACGCCGTGTTAGGCTTCCAGAGCCCCGGCTAAGCAATTTTACCGGGTCGCCCGGTTCTTTTTTTTAACCAGCCCGGTTCTTTTTACACTTCCAGCTGGAGCTCAGCATCGTGTAAAACATAAACCAAACGATGAAATTGGTTATTTCTTCATGTATAATGATCAACTCGATACTCCCTAGCCCCCAACAGCCTTTTTGTTCATAACACTTTAACCAGAGTGACGGGAGAGCGGCATTTCAGAAAACGTGCTTATCTCGGCGAAAAAAAGCGATTTCGGCAATAAAATTTAAAACGCGTGTAAAACATAAACCAAACGATGAAATTGGTTATTTCTTCATGTATAATGATCAACTCGATACTCCCTAGCCCCCAACAGCCTTTTTTTTCATAACACTTTAACCAGAGTGACGGGAGAGCGGCATTTCAGAAAACGTGCTTATCTCGGCGAGAAAAAGCGATTTCGGCAATAAAATTTAAAACGCGTGTAAAACATAAACCAAACGATGAAATTGGTTATTTCTTCATGTATAATGATCAACTCGATACTCCCTAGCCCCCAACAGCCTTTTTTTTCATAACACTTTAACCAGAGTGACGGGAGAGCGGCATTTCAGAAAACGTGCTTATCTCGGCGAGAAAAAGCGATTTCGGCAATAAAATTTAAAACGCGTGTAAAACATAAACCAAACGATGAAATTGGTTATTTCTTCATGTATAATGATCAACTCGATACTCCCTAGCCCCCAACAGCCTTTTTTTTCATAACACTTTAACCAGAGTGACGGGAGAGCGGCATTTCAGAAAACGTGCTTATCTCGGCGAGAAAAAGCGATTTCGGCAATAAAATTTAAAACGCGTGTAAAACATAAACCAAACGATGAAATTGGTTATTTCTTCATGTATAATGATCAACTCGATACTCCCTAGCCCCCAACAGCCTTTTTTTTCATAACACTTTAACCAGAGTGACGGGAGAGCGGCATTTCAGAAAACGTGCTTATCTCGGCGAGAAAAAGCGATTTCGGCAATAAAATTTAAAACGCGTGTAAAACATAAACCAAACGATGAAATTGGTTATTTCTTCATGTATAATGATCAACTCGATACTCCCTAGCCCCCAACAGCCTTTTTTTTCATAACACTTTAACCAGAGTGACGGGAGAGCGGCATTTCAGAAAACGTGCTTATCTCGGCGAGAAAAAGCGATTTCGGCAATAAAATTTAAAACGCGTGTAAAACATAAACCAAACGATGAAATTGGTTATTTCTTCATGTATAATGATCAACTCGATACTCCCTAGCCCCCAACAGCCTTTTTTTTCATAACACTTTAACCAGAGTGACGGGAGAGCGGCATTTCAGAAAACGTGCTTATCTCGGCGAGAAAAAGCGATTTCGGCAATAAAATTTAAAACGCGTGTAAAACATAAACCAAACGATGAAATTGGTTATTTCTTCATGTATAATGATCAACTCGATACTCCCTAGCCCCCAACAGCCTTTTTTTTCATAACACTTTAACCAGAGTGACGGGAGAGCGGCATTTCAGAAAACGTGCTTATCTCGGCGAGAAAAAGCGATTTCGGCAATAAAATTTAAAACGCGTGTAAAACATAAACCAAACGATGAAATTGGTTATTTCTTCATGTATAATGATCAACTCGATACTCCCTAGCCCCCAACAGCCTTTTTTTTCATAACACTTTAACCAGAGTGACGGGAGAGCGGCATTTCAGAAAACGTGCTTATCTCGGCGAGAAAAAGCGATTTCGGCAATAAAATTTAAAACGCGTGTAAAACATAAACCAAACGATGAAATTGGTTATTTCTTCATGTATAATGATCAACTCGATACTCCCTAGCCCCCAACAGCCTTTTTTTTCATAACACTTTAACCAGAGTGACGGGAGAGCGGCATTTCAGAAAACGTGCTTATCTCGGCGAGAAAAAGCGATTTCGGCAATAAAATTTAAAACGCGTGTAAAACATAAACCAAACGATGAAATTGGTTATTTCTTCATGTATAATGATCAACTCGATACTCCCTAGCCCCCAACAGCCTTTTTTTTCATAACACTTTAACCAGAGTGACGGGAGAGCGGCATTTCAGAAAACGTGCTTATCTCGGCGAGAAAAAGCGATTTCGGCAATAAAATTTAAAACGCGTGTAAAACATAAACCAAACGATGAAATTGGTTATTTCTTCATGTATAATGATCAACTCGATACTCCCTAGCCCCCAACAGCCTTTTTTTTCATAACACTTTAACCAGAGTGACGGGAGAGCGGCATTTCAGAAAACGTGCTTATCTCGGCGAGAAAAAGCGATTTCGGCAATAAAATTTAAAACGCGTGTAAAACATAAACCAAACGATGAAATTGGTTATTTCTTCATGTATAATGATCAACTCGATACTCCCTAGCCCCCAACAGCCTTTTTTTTCATAACACTTTAACCAGAGTGACGGGAGAGCGGCATTTCAGAAAACGTGCTTATCTCGGCGAGAAAAAGCGATTTCGGCAATAAAATTTAAAACGCGTGTAAAACATAAACCAAACGATGAAATTGGTTATTTCTTCATGTATAATGATCAACTCGATACTCCCTAGCCCCCAACAGCCTTTTTTTTCATAACACTTTAACCAGAGTGACGGGAGAGCGGCATTTCAGAAAACGTGCTTATCTCGGCGAGAAAAAGCGATTTCGGCAATAAAATTTAAAACGCGTGTAAAACATAAACCAAACGATGAAATTGGTTATTTCTTCATGTATAATGATCAACTCGATACTCCCTAGCCCCCAACAGCCTTTTTTTTCATAACACTTTAACCAGAGTGACGGGAGAGCGGCATTTCAGAAAACGTGCTTATCTCGGCGAGAAAAAGCGATTTCGGCAATAAAATTTAAAACGCGTGTAAAACATAAACCAAACGATGAAATTGGTTATTTCTTCATGTATAATGATCAACTCGATACTCCCTAGCCCCCAACAGCCTTTTTTTTCATAACACTTTAACCAGAGTGACGGGAGAGCGGCATTTCAGAAAACGTGCTTATCTCGGCGAGAAAAAGCGATTTCGGCAATAAAATTTAAAACGCGTGTAAAACATAAACCAAACGATGAAATTGGTTATTTCTTCATGTATAATGATCAACTCGATACTCCCTAGCCCCCAACAGCCTTTTTTTTCATAACACTTTAACCAGAGTGACGGGAGAGCGGCATTTCAGAAAACGTGCTTATCTCGGCGAGAAAAAGCGATTTCGGCAATAAAATTTAAAACGCGTGTAAAACATAAACCAAACGATGAAATTGGTTATTTCTTCATGTATAATGATCAACTCGATACTCCCTAGCCCCCAACAGCCTTTTTTTTCATAACACTTTAACCAGAGTGACGGGAGAGCGGCATTTCAGAAAACGTGCTTATCTCGGCGAGAAAAAGCGATTTCGGCAATAAAATTTAAAACGCGTGTAAAACATAAACCAAACGATGAAATTGGTTATTTCTTCATGTATAATGATCAACTCGATACTCCCTAGCCCCCAACAGCCTTTTTTTTCATAACACTTTAACCAGAGTGACGGGAGAGCGGCATTTCAGAAAACGTGCTTATCTCGGCGAGAAAAAGCGATTTCGGCAATAAAATTTAAAACGCGTGTAAAACATAAACCAAACGATGAAATTGGTTATTTCTTCATGTATAATGATCAACTCGATACTCCCTAGCCCCCAACAGCCTTTTTTTTCATAACACTTTAACCAGAGTGACGGGAGAGCGGCATTTCAGAAAACGTGCTTATCTCGGCGAGAAAAAGCGATTTCGGCAATAAAATTTAAAACGCGTGTAAAACATAAACCAAACGATGAAATTGGTTATTTCTTCATGTATAATGATCAACTCGATACTCCCTAGCCCCCAACAGCCTTTTTTTTCATAACACTTTAACCAGAGTGACGGGAGAGCGGCATTTCAGAAAACGTGCTTATCTCGGCGAGAAAAAGCGATTTCGGCAATAAAATTTAAAACGCGTGTAAAACATAAACCAAACGATGAAATTGGTTATTTCTTCATGTATAATGATCAACTCGATACTCCCTAGCCCCCAACAGCCTTTTTTTTCATAACACTTTAACCAGAGTGACGGGAGAGCGGCATTTCAGAAAACGTGCTTATCTCGGCGAGAAAAAGCGATTTCGGCAATAAAATTTAAAACGCGTGTAAAACATAAACCAAACGATGAAATTGGTTATTTCTTCATGTATAATGATCAACTCGATACTCCCTAGCCCCCAACAGCCTTTTTTTTCATAACACTTTAACCAGAGTGACGGGAGAGCGGCATTTCAGAAAACGTGCTTATCTCGGCGAGAAAAAGCGATTTCGGCAATAAAATTTAAAACGCGTGTAAAACATAAACCAAACGATGAAATTGGTTATTTCTTCATGTATAATGATCAACTCGATACTCCCTAGCCCCCAACAGCCTTTTTTTTCATAACACTTTAACCAGAGTGACGGGAGAGCGGCATTTCAGAAAACGTGCTTATCTCGGCGAGAAAAAGCGATTTCGGCAATAAAATTTAAAACGCGTGTAAAACATAAACCAAACGATGAAATTGGTTATTTCTTCATGTATAATGATCAACTCGATACTCCCTAGCCCCCAACAGCCTTTTTTTTCATAACACTTTAACCAGAGTGACGGGAGAGCGGCATTTCAGAAAACGTGCTTATCTCGGCGAGAAAAAGCGATTTCGGCAATAAAATTTAAAACGCGTGTAAAACATAAACCAAACGATGAAATTGGTTATTTCTTCATGTATAATGATCAACTCGATACTCCCTAGCCCCCAACAGCCTTTTTTTTCATAACACTTTAACCAGAGTGACGGGAGAGCGGCATTTCAGAAAACGTGCTTATCTCGGCGAGAAAAAGCGATTTCGGCAATAAAATTTAAAACGCGTGTAAAACATAAACCAAACGATGAAATTGGTTATTTCTTCATGTATAATGATCAACTCGATACTCCCTAGCCCCCAACAGCCTTTTTTTTCATAACACTTTAACCAGAGTGACGGGAGAGCGGCATTTCAGAAAACGTGCTTATCTCGGCGAGAAAAAGCGATTTCGGCAATAAAATTTAAAACGCGTGTAAAACATAAACCAAACGATGAAATTGGTTATTTCTTCATGTATAATGATCAACTCGATACTCCCTAGCCCCCAACAGCCTTTTTTTTCATAACACTTTAACCAGAGTGACGGGAGAGCGGCATTTCAGAAAACGTGCTTATCTCGGCGAGAAAAAGCGATTTCGGCAATAAAATTTAAAACGCGTGTAAAACATAAACCAAACGATGAAATTGGTTATTTCTTCATGTATAATGATCAACTCGATACTCCCTAGCCCCCAACAGCCTTTTTTTTCATAACACTTTAACCAGAGTGACGGGAGAGCGGCATTTCAGAAAACGTGCTTATCTCGGCGAGAAAAAGCGATTTCGGCAATAAAATTTAAAACGCGTGTAAAACATAAACCAAACGATGAAATTGGTTATTTCTTCATGTATAATGATCAACTCGATACTCCCTAGCCCCCAACAGCCTTTTTTTTCATAACACTTTAACCAGAGTGACGGGAGAGCGGCATTTCAGAAAACGTGCTTATCTCGGCGAGAAAAAGCGATTTCGGCAATAAAATTTAAAACGCGTGTAAAACATAAACCAAACGATGAAATTGGTTATTTCTTCATGTATAATGATCAACTCGATACTCCCTAGCCCCCAACAGCCTTTTTTTTCATAACACTTTAACCAGAGTGACGGGAGAGCGGCATTTCAGAAAACGTGCTTATCTCGGCGAGAAAAAGCGATTTCGGCAATAAAATTTAAAACGCGTGTAAAACATAAACCAAACGATGAAATTGGTTATTTCTTCATGTATAATGATCAACTCGATACTCCCTAGCCCCCAACAGCCTTTTTTTTCATAACACTTTAACCAGAGTGACGGGAGAGCGGCATTTCAGAAAACGTGCTTATCTCGGCGAGAAAAAGCGATTTCGGCAATAAAATTTAAAACGCGTGTAAAACATAAACCAAACGATGAAATTGGTTATTTCTTCATGTATAATGATCAACTCGATACTCCCTAGCCCCCAACAGCCTTTTTTTTCATAACACTTTAACCAGAGTGACGGGAGAGCGGCATTTCAGAAAACGTGCTTATCTCGGCGAGAAAAAGCGATTTCGGCAATAAAATTTAAAACGCGTGTAAAACATAAACCAAACGATGAAATTGGTTATTTCTTCATGTATAATGATCAACTCGATACTCCCTAGCCCCCAACAGCCTTTTTTTTCATAACACTTTAACCAGAGTGACGGGAGAGCGGCATTTCAGAAAACGTGCTTATCTCGGCGAGAAAAAGCGATTTCGGCAATAAAATTTAAAACGCGTGTAAAACATAAACCAAACGATGAAATTGGTTATTTCTTCATGTATAATGATCAACTCGATACTCCCTAGCCCCCAACAGCCTTTTTTTTCATAACACTTTAACCAGAGTGACGGGAGAGCGGCATTTCAGAAAACGTGCTTATCTCGGCGAGAAAAAGCGATTTCGGCAATAAAATTTAAAACGCGTGTAAAACATAAACCAAACGATGAAATTGGTTATTTCTTCATGTATAATGATCAACTCGATACTCCCTAGCCCCCAACAGCCTTTTTTTTCATAACACTTTAACCAGAGTGACGGGAGAGCGGCATTTCAGAAAACGTGCTTATCTCGGCGAGAAAAAGCGATTTCGGCAATAAAATTTAAAACGCGTGTAAAACATAAACCAAACGATGAAATTGGTTATTTCTTCATGTATAATGATCAACTCGATACTCCCTAGCCCCCAACAGCCTTTTTTTTCATAACACTTTAACCAGAGTGACGGGAGAGCGGCATTTCAGAAAACGTGCTTATCTCGGCGAGAAAAAGCGATTTCGGCAATAAAATTTAAAACGCGTGTAAAACATAAACCAAACGATGAAATTGGTTATTTCTTCATGTATAATGATCAACTCGATACTCCCTAGCCCCCAACAGCCTTTTTTTTCATAACACTTTAACCAGAGTGACGGGAGAGCGGCATTTCAGAAAACGTGCTTATCTCGGCGAGAAAAAGCGATTTCGGCAATAAAATTTAAAACGCGTGTAAAACATAAACCAAACGATGAAATTGGTTATTTCTTCATGTATAATGATCAACTCGATACTCCCTAGCCCCCAACAGCCTTTTTTTTCATAACACTTTAACCAGAGTGACGGGAGAGCGGCATTTCAGAAAACGTGCTTATCTCGGCGAGAAAAAGCGATTTCGGCAATAAAATTTAAAACGCGTGTAAAACATAAACCAAACGATGAAATTGGTTATTTCTTCATGTATAATGATCAACTCGATACTCCCTAGCCCCCAACAGCCTTTTTTTTCATAACACTTTAACCAGAGTGACGGGAGAGCGGCATTTCAGAAAACGTGCTTATCTCGGCGAGAAAAAGCGATTTCGGCAATAAAATTTAAAACGCGTGTAAAACATAAACCAAACGATGAAATTGGTTATTTCTTCATGTATAATGATCAACTCGATACTCCCTAGCCCCCAACAGCCTTTTTTTTCATAACACTTTAACCAGAGTGACGGGAGAGCGGCATTTCAGAAAACGTGCTTATCTCGGCGAGAAAAAGCGATTTCGGCAATAAAATTTAAAACGCGTGTAAAACATAAACCAAACGATGAAATTGGTTATTTCTTCATGTATAATGATCAACTCGATACTCCCTAGCCCCCAACAGCCTTTTTTTTCATAACACTTTAACCAGAGTGACGGGAGAGCGGCATTTCAGAAAACGTGCTTATCTCGGCGAGAAAAAGCGATTTCGGCAATAAAATTTAAAACGCGTGTAAAACATAAACCAAACGATGAAATTGGTTATTTCTTCATGTATAATGATCAACTCGATACTCCCTAGCCCCCAACAGCCTTTTTTTTCATAACACTTTAACCAGAGTGACGGGAGAGCGGCATTTCAGAAAACGTGCTTATCTCGGCGAGAAAAAGCGATTTCGGCAATAAAATTTAAAACGCGTGTAAAACATAAACCAAACGATGAAATTGGTTATTTCTTCATGTATAATGATCAACTCGATACTCCCTAGCCCCCAACAGCCTTTTTTTTCATAACACTTTAACCAGAGTGACGGGAGAGCGGCATTTCAGAAAACGTGCTTATCTCGGCGAGAAAAAGCGATTTCGGCAATAAAATTTAAACGCGTGTAAAACATAAACCAAACGATGAAATTGGTTATTTCTTCATGTATAATGATCAACTCGATACTCCCTAGCCCCCAACAGCCTTTTTTTTCATAACACTTTAACCAGAGTGACGGGAGAGCGGCATTTCAGAAAACGTGCTTATCTCGGCGAGAAAAAGCGATTTCGGCAATAAAATTTAAAACGCGTGTAAAACATAAACCAAACGATGAAATTGGTTATTTCTTCATGTATAATGATCAACTCGATACTCCCTAGCCCCCAACAGCCTTTTTTTTCATAACACTTTAACCAGAGTGACGGGAGAGCGGCATTTCAGAAAACGTGCTTATCTCGGCGAGAAAAAGCGATTTCGGCAATAAAATTTAAAACGCGTGTAAAACATAAACCAAACGATGAAATTGGTTATTTCTTCATGTATAATGATCAACTCGATACTCCCTAGCCCCCAACAGCCTTTTTTTTCATAACACTTTAACCAGAGTGACGGGAGAGCGGCATTTCAGAAAACGTGCTTATCTCGGCGAGAAAAAGCGATTTCGGCAATAAAATTTAAAACGCGTGTAAAACATAAACCAAACGATGAAATTGGTTATTTCTTCATGTATAATGATCAACTCGATACTCCCTAGCCCCCAACAGCCTTTTTTTTCATAACACTTTAACCAGAGTGACGGGAGAGCGGCATTTCAGAAAACGTGCTTATCTCGGCGAGAAAAAGCGATTTCGGCAATAAAATTTAAAACGCGTGTAAAACATAAACCAAACGATGAAATTGGTTATTTCTTCATGTATAATGATCAACTCGATACTCCCTAGCCCCCAACAGCCTTTTTTTTCATAACACTTTAACCAGAGTGACGGGAGAGCGGCATTTCAGAAAACGTGCTTATCTCGGCGAGAAAAAGCGATTTCGGCAATAAAATTTAAAACGCGTGTAAAACATAAACCAAACGATGAAATTGGTTATTTCTTCATGTATAATGATCAACTCGATACTCCCTAGCCCCCAACAGCCTTTTTTTTCATAACACTTTAACCAGAGTGACGGGAGAGCGGCATTTCAGAAAACGTGCTTATCTCGGCGAGAAAAAGCGATTTCGGCAATAAAATTTAAAACGCGTGTAAAACATAAACCAAACGATGAAATTGGTTATTTCTTCATGTATAATGATCAACTCGATACTCCCTAGCCCCCAACAGCCTTTTTTTTCATAACACTTTAACCAGAGTGACGGGAGAGCGGCATTTCAGAAAACGTGCTTATCTCGGCGAGAAAAAGCGATTTCGGCAATAAAATTTAAAACGCGTGTAAAACATAAACCAAACGATGAAATTGGTTATTTCTTCATGTATAATGATCAACTCGATACTCCCTAGCCCCCAACAGCCTTTTTTTTCATAACACTTTAACCAGAGTGACGGGAGAGCGGCATTTCAGAAAACGTGCTTATCTCGGCGAGAAAAAGCGATTTCGGCAATAAAATTTAAAACGCAGTGTAAAACATAAACCAAACGATGAAATTGGTTATTTCTTCATGTATAATGATCAACTCGATACTCCCTAGCCCCCAACAGCCTTTTTTTTCATAACACTTTAACCAGAGTGACGGGAGAGCGGCATTTCAGAAAACGTGCTTATCTCGGCGAGAAAAAGCGATTTCGGCAATAAAATTTAAAACGCGTGTAAAACATAAACCAAACGATGAAATTGGTTATTTCTTCATGTATAATGATCAACTCGATACTCCCTAGCCCCCAACAGCCTTTTTTTTCATAACACTTTAACCAGAGTGACGGGAGAGCGGCATTTCAGAAAACGTGCTTATCTCGGCGAGAAAAAGCGATTTCGGCAATAAAATTTAAAACGCGTGTAAAACATAAACCAAACGATGAAATTGGTTATTTCTTCATGTATAATGATCAACTCGATACTCCCTAGCCCCCAACAGCCTTTTTTTTCATAACACTTTAACCAGAGTGACGGGAGAGCGGCATTTCAGAAAACGTGCTTATCTCGGCGAGAAAAAGCGATTTCGGCAATAAAATTTAAAACGCGTGTAAAACATAAACCAAACGATGAAATTGGTTATTTCTTCATGTATAATGATCAACTCGATACTCCCTAGCCCCCAACAGCCTTTTTTTTCATAACACTTTAACCAGAGTGACGGGAGAGCGGCATTTCAGAAAACGTGCTTATCTCGGCGAGAAAAAGCGATTTCGGCAATAAAATTTAAAACGCGTGTAAAACATAAACCAAACGATGAAATTGGTTATTTCTTCATGTATAATGATCAACTCGATACTCCCTAGCCCCCAACAGCCTTTTTTTTCATAACACTTTAACCAGAGTGACGGGAGAGCGGCATTTCAGAAAACGTGCTTATCTCGGCGAGAAAAAGCGATTTCGGCAATAAAATTTAAAACGCGTGTAAAACATAAACCAAACGATGAAATTGGTTATTTCTTCATGTATAATGATCAACTCGATACTCCCTAGCCCCCAACAGCCTTTTTTTTCATAACACTTTAACCAGAGTGACGGGAGAGCGGCATTTCAGAAAACGTGCTTATCTCGGCGAGAAAAAGCGATTTCGGCAATAAAATTTAAAACGCGTGTAAAACATAAACCAAACGATGAAATTGGTTATTTCTTCATGTATAATGATCAACTCGATACTCCCTAGCCCCCAACAGCCTTTTTTTTCATAACACTTTAACCAGAGTGACGGGAGAGCGGCATTTCAGAAAACGTGCTTATCTCGGCGAGAAAAAGCGATTTCGGCAATAAAATTTAAAACGCGTGTAAAACATAAACCAAACGATGAAATTGGTTATTTCTTCATGTATAATGATCAACTCGATACTCCCTAGCCCCCAACAGCCTTTTTTTTCATAACACTTTAACCAGAGTGACGGGAGAGCGGCATTTCAGAAAACGTGCTTATCTCGGCGAGAAAAAGCGATTTCGGCAATAAAATTTAAAACGCGTGTAAAACATAAACCAAACGATGAAATTGGTTATTTCTTCATGTATAATGATCAACTCGATACTCCCTAGCCCCCAACAGCCTTTTTTTTCATAACACTTTAACCAGAGTGACGGGAGAGCGGCATTTCAGAAAACGTGCTTATCTCGGCGAGAAAAAGCGATTTCGGCAATAAAATTTAAAACGCGTGTAAAACATAAACCAAACGATGAAATTGGTTATTTCTTCATGTATAATGATCAACTCGATACTCCCTAGCCCCCAACAGCCTTTTTTTTCATAACACTTTAACCAGAGTGACGGGAGAGCGGCATTTCAGAAAACGTGCTTATCTCGGCGAGAAAAAGCGATTTCGGCAATAAAATTTAAAACGCGTGTAAAACATAAACCAAACGATGAAATTGGTTATTTCTTCATGTATAATGATCAACTCGATACTCCCTAGCCCCCAACAGCCTTTTTTTTCATAACACTTTAACCAGAGTGACGGGAGAGCGGCATTTCAGAAAACGTGCTTATCTCGGCGAGAAAAAGCGATTTCGGCAATAAAATTTAAAACGCGTGTAAAACATAAACCAAACGATGAAATTGGTTATTTCTTCATGTATAATGATCAACTCGATACTCCCTAGCCCCCAACAGCCTTTTTTTTCATAACACTTTAACCAGAGTGACGGGAGAGCGGCATTTCAGAAAACGTGCTTATCTCGGCGAGAAAAAGCGATTTCGGCAATAAAATTTAAAACGCGTGTAAAACATAAACCAAACGATGAAATTGGTTATTTCTTCATGTATAATGATCAACTCGATACTCCCTAGCCCCCAACAGCCTTTTTTTTCATAACACTTTAACCAGAGTGACGGGAGAGCGGCATTTCAGAAAACGTGCTTATCTCGGCGAGAAAAAGCGATTTCGGCAATAAAATTTAAAACGCGTGTAAAACATAAACCAAACGATGAAATTGGTTATTTCTTCATGTATAATGATCAACTCGATACTCCCTAGCCCCCAACAGCCTTTTTTTTCATAACACTTTAACCAGAGTGACGGGAGAGCGGCATTTCAGAAAACGTGCTTATCTCGGCGAGAAAAAGCGATTTCGGCAATAAAATTTAAAACGCGTGTAAAACATAAACCAAACGATGAAATTGGTTATTTCTTCATGTATAATGATCAACTCGATACTCCCTAGCCCCCAACAGCCTTTTTTTTCATAACACTTTAACCAGAGTGACGGGAGAGCGGCATTTCAGAAAACGTGCTTATCTCGGCGAGAAAAAGCGATTTCGGCAATAAAATTTAAAACGCGTGTAAAACATAAACCAAACGATGAAATTGGTTATTTCTTCATGTATAATGATCAACTCGATACTCCCTAGCCCCCAACAGCCTTTTTTTTCATAACACTTTAACCAGAGTGACGGGAGAGCGGCATTTCAGAAAACGTGCTTATCTCGGCGAGAAAAAGCGATTTCGGCAATAAAATTTAAAACGCGTGTAAAACATAAACCAAACGATGAAATTGGTTATTTCTTCATGTATAATGATCAACTCGATACTCCCTAGCCCCCAACAGCCTTTTTTTTCATAACACTTTAACCAGAGTGACGGGAGAGCGGCATTTCAGAAAACGTGCTTATCTCGGCGAGAAAAAGCGATTTCGGCAATAAAATTTAAAACGCGTGTAAAACATAAACCAAACGATGAAATTGGTTATTTCTTCATGTATAATGATCAACTCGATACTCCCTAGCCCCCAACAGCCTTTTTTTTCATAACACTTTAACCAGAGTGACGGGAGAGCGGCATTTCAGAAAACGTGCTTATCTCGGCGAGAAAAAGCGATTTCGGCAATAAAATTTAAAACGCGTGTAAAACATAAACCAAACGATGAAATTGGTTATTTCTTCATGTATAATGATCAACTCGATACTCCCTAGCCCCCAACAGCCTTTTTTTTCATAACACTTTAACCAGAGTGACGGGAGAGCGGCATTTCAGAAAACGTGCTTATCTCGGCGAGAAAAAGCGATTTCGGCAATAAAATTTAAAACGCGTGTAAAACATAAACCAAACGATGAAATTGGTTATTTCTTCATGTATAATGATCAACTCGATACTCCCTAGCCCCCAACAGCCTTTTTTTTCATAACACTTTAACCAGAGTGACGGGAGAGCGGCATTTCAGAAAACGTGCTTATCTCGGCGAGAAAAAGCGATTTCGGCAATAAAATTTAAAACGCGTGTAAAACATAAACCAAACGATGAAATTGGTTATTTCTTCATGTATAATGATCAACTCGATACTCCCTAGCCCCCAACAGCCTTTTTTTTCATAACACTTTAACCAGAGTGACGGGAGAGCGGCATTTCAGAAAACGTGCTTATCTCGGCGAGAAAAAGCGATTTCGGCAATAAAATTTAAAACGCGTGTAAAACATAAACCAAACGATGAAATTGGTTATTTCTTCATGTATAATGATCAACTCGATACTCCCTAGCCCCCAACAGCCTTTTTTTTCATAACACTTTAACCAGAGTGACGGGAGAGCGGCATTTCAGAAAACGTGCTTATCTCGGCGAGAAAAAGCGATTTCGGCAATAAAATTTAAAACGCGTGTAAAACATAAACCAAACGATGAAATTGGTTATTTCTTCATGTATAATGATCAACTCGATACTCCCTAGCCCCCAACAGCCTTTTTTTTCATAACACTTTAACCAGAGTGACGGGAGAGCGGCATTTCAGAAAACGTGCTTATCTCGGCGAGAAAAAGCGATTTCGGCAATAAAATTTAAAACGCGTGTAAAACATAAACCAAACGATGAAATTGGTTATTTCTTCATGTATAATGATCAACTCGATACTCCCTAGCCCCCAACAGCCTTTTTTTTCATAACACTTTAACCAGAGTGACGGGAGAGCGGCATTTCAGAAAACGTGCTTATCTCGGCGAGAAAAAGCGATTTCGGCAATAAAATTTAAAACGCGTGTAAAACATAAACCAAACGATGAAATTGGTTATTTCTTCATGTATAATGATCAACTCGATACTCCCTAGCCCCCAACAGCCTTTTTTTTCATAACACTTTAACCAGAGTGACGGGAGAGCGGCATTTCAGAAAACGTGCTTATCTCGGCGAGAAAAAGCGATTTCGGCAATAAAATTTAAAACGCGTGTAAAACATAAACCAAACGATGAAATTGGTTATTTCTTCATGTATAATGATCAACTCGATACTCCCTAGCCCCCAACAGCCTTTTTTTTCATAACACTTTAACCAGAGTGACGGGAGAGCGGCATTTCAGAAAACGTGCTTATCTCGGCGAGAAAAAGCGATTTCGGCAATAAAATTTAAAACGCGTGTAAAACATAAACCAAACGATGAAATTGGTTATTTCTTCATGTATAATGATCAACTCGATACTCCCTAGCCCCCAACAGCCTTTTTTTTCATAACACTTTAACCAGAGTGACGGGAGAGCGGCATTTCAGAAAACGTGCTTATCTCGGCGAGAAAAAGCGATTTCGGCAATAAAATTTAAAACGCGTGTAAAACATAAACCAAACGATGAAATTGGTTATTTCTTCATGTATAATGATCAACTCGATACTCCCTAGCCCCCAACAGCCTTTTTTTTCATAACACTTTAACCAGAGTGACGGGAGAGCGGCATTTCAGAAAACGTGCTTATCTCGGCGAGAAAAAGCGATTTCGGCAATAAAATTTAAAACGCGTGTAAAACATAAACCAAACGATGAAATTGGTTATTTCTTCATGTATAATGATCAACTCGATACTCCCTAGCCCCCAACAGCCTTTTTTTTCATAACACTTTAACCAGAGTGACGGGAGAGCGGCATTTCAGAAAACGTGCTTATCTCGGCGAGAAAAAGCGATTTCGGCAATAAAATTTAAAACGCGTGTAAAACATAAACCAAACGATGAAATTGGTTATTTCTTCATGTATAATGATCAACTCGATACTCCCTAGCCCCCAACAGCCTTTTTTTTCATAACACTTTAACCAGAGTGACGGGAGAGCGGCATTTCAGAAAACGTGCTTATCTCGGCGAGAAAAAGCGATTTCGGCAATAAAATTTAAAACGCGTGTAAAACATAAACCAAACGATGAAATTGGTTATTTCTTCATGTATAATGATCAACTCGATACTCCCTAGCCCCCAACAGCCTTTTTTTTCATAACACTTTAACCAGAGTGACGGGAGAGCGGCATTTCAGAAAACGTGCTTATCTCGGCGAGAAAAAGCGATTTCGGCAATAAAATTTAAAACGCGTGTAAAACATAAACCAAACGATGAAATTGGTTATTTCTTCATGTATAATGATCAACTCGATACTCCCTAGCCCCCAACAGCCTTTTTTTTCATAACACTTTAACCAGAGTGACGGGAGAGCGGCATTTCAGAAAACGTGCTTATCTCGGCGAGAAAAAGCGATTTCGGCAATAAAATTTAAAACGCGTGTAAAACATAAACCAAACGATGAAATTGGTTATTTCTTCATGTATAATGATCAACTCGATACTCCCTAGCCCCCAACAGCCTTTTTTTTCATAACACTTTAACCAGAGTGACGGGAGAGCGGCATTTCAGAAAACGTGCTTATCTCGGCGAGAAAAAGCGATTTCGGCAATAAAATTTAAAACGCGTGTAAAACATAAACCAAACGATGAAATTGGTTATTTCTTCATGTATAATGATCAACTCGATACTCCCTAGCCCCCAACAGCCTTTTTTTTCATAACACTTTAACCAGAGTGACGGGAGAGCGGCATTTCAGAAAACGTGCTTATCTCGGCGAGAAAAAGCGATTTCGGCAATAAAATTTAAAACGCGTGTAAAACATAAACCAAACGATGAAATTGGTTATTTCTTCATGTATAATGATCAACTCGATACTCCCTAGCCCCCAACAGCCTTTTTTTTCATAACACTTTAACCAGAGTGACGGGAGAGCGGCATTTCAGAAAACGTGCTTATCTCGGCGAGAAAAAGCGATTTCGGCAATAAAATTTAAAACGCGTGTAAAACATAAACCAAACGATGAAATTGGTTATTTCTTCATGTATAATGATCAACTCGATACTCCCTAGCCCCCAACAGCCTTTTTTTTCATAACACTTTAACCAGAGTGACGGGAGAGCGGCATTTCAGAAAACGTGCTTATCTCGGCGAGAAAAAGCGATTTCGGCAATAAAATTTAAAACGCGTGTAAAACATAAACCAAACGATGAAATTGGTTATTTCTTCATGTATAATGATCAACTCGATACTCCCTAGCCCCCAACAGCCTTTTTTTTCATAACACTTTAACCAGAGTGACGGGAGAGCGGCATTTCAGAAAACGTGCTTATCTCGGCGAGAAAAAGCGATTTCGGCAATAAAATTTAAAACGCGTGTAAAACATAAACCAAACGATGAAATTGGTTATTTCTTCATGTATAATGATCAACTCGATACTCCCTAGCCCCCAACAGCCTTTTTTTTCATAACACTTTAACCAGAGTGACGGGAGAGCGGCATTTCAGAAAACGTGCTTATCTCGGCGAGAAAAAGCGATTTCGGCAATAAAATTTAAAACGCGTGTAAAACATAAACCAAACGATGAAATTGGTTATTTCTTCATGTATAATGATCAACTCGATACTCCCTAGCCCCCAACAGCCTTTTTTTTCATAACACTTTAACCAGAGTGACGGGAGAGCGGCATTTCAGAAAACGTGCTTATCTCGGCGAGAAAAAGCGATTTCGGCAATAAAATTTAAAACGCGTGTAAAACATAAACCAAACGATGAAATTGGTTATTTCTTCATGTATAATGATCAACTCGATACTCCCTAGCCCCCAACAGCCTTTTTTTTCATAACACTTTAACCAGAGTGACGGGAGAGCGGCATTTCAGAAAACGTGCTTATCTCGGCGAGAAAAAGCGATTTCGGCAATAAAATTTAAAACGCGTGTAAAACATAAACCAAACGATGAAATTGGTTATTTCTTCATGTATAATGATCAACTCGATACTCCCTAGCCCCCAACAGCCTTTTTTTTCATAACACTTTAACCAGAGTGACGGGAGAGCGGCATTTCAGAAAACGTGCTTATCTCGGCGAGAAAAAGCGATTTCGGCAATAAAATTTAAAACGCGTGTAAAACATAAACCAAACGATGAAATTGGTTATTTCTTCATGTATAATGATCAACTCGATACTCCCTAGCCCCCAACAGCCTTTTTTTTCATAACACTTTAACCAGAGTGACGGGAGAGCGGCATTTCAGAAAACGTGCTTATCTCGGCGAGAAAAAGCGATTTCGGCAATAAAATTTAAAACGCGTGTAAAACATAAACCAAACGATGAAATTGGTTATTTCTTCATGTATAATGATCAACTCGATACTCCCTAGCCCCCAACAGCCTTTTTTTTCATAACACTTTAACCAGAGTGACGGGAGAGCGGCATTTCAGAAAACGTGCTTATCTCGGCGAGAAAAAGCGATTTCGGCAATAAAATTTAAAACGCGTGTAAAACATAAACCAAACGATGAAATTGGTTATTTCTTCATGTATAATGATCAACTCGATACTCCCTAGCCCCCAACAGCCTTTTTTTTCATAACACTTTAACCAGAGTGACGGGAGAGCGGCATTTCAGAAAACGTGCTTATCTCGGCGAGAAAAAGCGATTTCGGCAATAAAATTTAAAACGCGTGTAAAACATAAACCAAACGATGAAATTGGTTATTTCTTCATGTATAATGATCAACTCGATACTCCCTAGCCCCCAACAGCCTTTTTTTTCATAACACTTTAACCAGAGTGACGGGAGAGCGGCATTTCAGAAAACGTGCTTATCTCGGCGAGAAAAAGCGATTTCGGCAATAAAATTTAAAACGCGTGTAAAACATAAACCAAACGATGAAATTGGTTATTTCTTCATGTATAATGATCAACTCGATACTCCCTAGCCCCCAACAGCCTTTTTTTTCATAACACTTTAACCAGAGTGACGGGAGAGCGGCATTTCAGAAAACGTGCTTATCTCGGCGAGAAAAAGCGATTTCGGCAATAAAATTTAAAACGCGTGTAAAACATAAACCAAACGATGAAATTGGTTATTTCTTCATGTATAATGATCAACTCGATACTCCCTAGCCCCCAACAGCCTTTTTTTTCATAACACTTTAACCAGAGTGACGGGAGAGCGGCATTTCAGAAAACGTGCTTATCTCGGCGAGAAAAAGCGATTTCGGCAATAAAATTTAAAACGCGTGTAAAACATAAACCAAACGATGAAATTGGTTATTTCTTCATGTATAATGATCAACTCGATACTCCCTAGCCCCCAACAGCCTTTTTTTTCATAACACTTTAACCAGAGTGACGGGAGAGCGGCATTTCAGAAAACGTGCTTATCTCGGCGAGAAAAAGCGATTTCGGCAATAAAATTTAAAACGCGTGTAAAACATAAACCAAACGATGAAATTGGTTATTTCTTCATGTATAATGATCAACTCGATACTCCCTAGCCCCCAACAGCCTTTTTTTTCATAACACTTTAACCAGAGTGACGGGAGAGCGGCATTTCAGAAAACGTGCTTATCTCGGCGAGAAAAAGCGATTTCGGCAATAAAATTTAAAACGCGTGTAAAACATAAACCAAACGATGAAATTGGTTATTTCTTCATGTATAATGATCAACTCGATACTCCCTAGCCCCCAACAGCCTTTTTTTTCATAACACTTTAACCAGAGTGACGGGAGAGCGGCATTTCAGAAAACGTGCTTATCTCGGCGAGAAAAAGCGATTTCGGCAATAAAATTTAAAACGCGTGTAAAACATAAACCAAACGATGAAATTGGTTATTTCTTCATGTATAATGATCAACTCGATACTCCCTAGCCCCCAACAGCCTTTTTTTTCATAACACTTTAACCAGAGTGACGGGAGAGCGGCATTTCAGAAAACGTGCTTATCTCGGCGAGAAAAAGCGATTTCGGCAATAAAATTTAAAACGCGTGTAAAACATAAACCAAACGATGAAATTGGTTATTTCTTCATGTATAATGATCAACTCGATACTCCCTAGCCCCCAACAGCCTTTTTTTTCATAACACTTTAACCAGAGTGACGGGAGAGCGGCATTTCAGAAAACGTGCTTATCTCGGCGAGAAAAAGCGATTTCGGCAATAAAATTTAAAACGCGTGTAAAACATAAACCAAACGATGAAATTGGTTATTTCTTCATGTATAATGATCAACTCGATACTCCCTAGCCCCCAACAGCCTTTTTTTTCATAACACTTTAACCAGAGTGACGGGAGAGCGGCATTTCAGAAAACGTGCTTATCTCGGCGAGAAAAAGCGATTTCGGCAATAAAATTTAAAACGCGTGTAAAACATAAACCAAACGATGAAATTGGTTATTTCTTCATGTATAATGATCAACTCGATACTCCCTAGCCCCCAACAGCCTTTTTTTTCATAACACTTTAACCAGAGTGACGGGAGAGCGGCATTTCAGAAAACGTGCTTATCTCGGCGAGAAAAAGCGATTTCGGCAATAAAATTTAAAACGCGTGTAAAACATAAACCAAACGATGAAATTGGTTATTTCTTCATGTATAATGATCAACTCGATACTCCCTAGCCCCCAACAGCCTTTTTTTTCATAACACTTTAACCAGAGTGACGGGAGAGCGGCATTTCAGAAAACGTGCTTATCTCGGCGAGAAAAAGCGATTTCGGCAATAAAATTTAAAACGCGTGTAAAACATAAACCAAACGATGAAATTGGTTATTTCTTCATGTATAATGATCAACTCGATACTCCCTAGCCCCCAACAGCCTTTTTTTTCATAACACTTTAACCAGAGTGACGGGAGAGCGGCATTTCAGAAAACGTGCTTATCTCGGCGAGAAAAAGCGATTTCGGCAATAAAATTTAAAACGCGTGTAAAACATAAACCAAACGATGAAATTGGTTATTTCTTCATGTATAATGATCAACTCGATACTCCCTAGCCCCCAACAGCCTTTTTTTTCATAACACTTTAACCAGAGTGACGGGAGAGCGGCATTTCAGAAAACGTGCTTATCTCGGCGAGAAAAAGCGATTTCGGCAATAAAATTTAAAACGCGTGTAAAACATAAACCAAACGATGAAATTGGTTATTTCTTCATGTATAATGATCAACTCGATACTCCCTAGCCCCCAACAGCCTTTTTTTTCATAACACTTTAACCAGAGTGACGGGAGAGCGGCATTTCAGAAAACGTGCTTATCTCGGCGAGAAAAAGCGATTTCGGCAATAAAATTTAAAACGCGTGTAAAACATAAACCAAACGATGAAATTGGTTATTTCTTCATGTATAATGATCAACTCGATACTCCCTAGCCCCCAACAGCCTTTTTTTTCATAACACTTTAACCAGAGTGACGGGAGAGCGGCATTTCAGAAAACGTGCTTATCTCGGCGAGAAAAAGCGATTTCGGCAATAAAATTTAAAACGCGTGTAAAACATAAACCAAACGATGAAATTGGTTATTTCTTCATGTATAATGATCAACTCGATACTCCCTAGCCCCCAACAGCCTTTTTTTTCATAACACTTTAACCAGAGTGACGGGAGAGCGGCATTTCAGAAAACGTGCTTATCTCGGCGAGAAAAAGCGATTTCGGCAATAAAATTTAAAACGCGTGTAAAACATAAACCAAACGATGAAATTGGTTATTTCTTCATGTATAATGATCAACTCGATACTCCCTAGCCCCCAACAGCCTTTTTTTTCATAACACTTTAACCAGAGTGACGGGAGAGCGGCATTTCAGAAAACGTGCTTATCTCGGCGAGAAAAAGCGATTTCGGCAATAAAATTTAAAACGCGTGTAAAACATAAACCAAACGATGAAATTGGTTATTTCTTCATGTATAATGATCAACTCGATACTCCCTAGCCCCCAACAGCCTTTTTTTTCATAACACTTTAACCAGAGTGACGGGAGAGCGGCATTTCAGAAAACGTGCTTATCTCGGCGAGAAAAAGCGATTTCGGCAATAAAATTTAAAACGCGTGTAAAACATAAACCAAACGATGAAATTGGTTATTTCTTCATGTATAATGATCAACTCGATACTCCCTAGCCCCCAACAGCCTTTTTTTTCATAACACTTTAACCAGAGTGACGGGAGAGCGGCATTTCAGAAAACGTGCTTATCTCGGCGAGAAAAAGCGATTTCGGCAATAAAATTTAAAACGCGTGTAAAACATAAACCAAACGATGAAATTGGTTATTTCTTCATGTATAATGATCAACTCGATACTCCCTAGCCCCCAACAGCCTTTTTTTTCATAACACTTTAACCAGAGTGACGGGAGAGCGGCATTTCAGAAAACGTGCTTATCTCGGCGAGAAAAAGCGATTTCGGCAATAAAATTTAAAACGCGTGTAAAACATAAACCAAACGATGAAATTGGTTATTTCTTCATGTATAATGATCAACTCGATACTCCCTAGCCCCCAACAGCCTTTTTTTTCATAACACTTTAACCAGAGTGACGGGAGAGCGGCATTTCAGAAAACGTGCTTATCTCGGCGAGAAAAAGCGATTTCGGCAATAAAATTTAAAACGCGTGTAAAACATAAACCAAACGATGAAATTGGTTATTTCTTCATGTATAATGATCAACTCGATACTCCCTAGCCCCCAACAGCCTTTTTTTTCATAACACTTTAACCAGAGTGACGGGAGAGCGGCATTTCAGAAAACGTGCTTATCTCGGCGAGAAAAAGCGATTTCGGCAATAAAATTTAAAACGCGTGTAAAACATAAACCAAACGATGAAATTGGTTATTTCTTCATGTATAATGATCAACTCGATACTCCCTAGCCCCCAACAGCCTTTTTTTTCATAACACTTTAACCAGAGTGACGGGAGAGCGGCATTTCAGAAAACGTGCTTATCTCGGCGAGAAAAAGCGATTTCGGCAATAAAATTTAAAACGCGTGTAAAACATAAACCAAACGATGAAATTGGTTATTTCTTCATGTATAATGATCAACTCGATACTCCCTAGCCCCCAACAGCCTTTTTTTTCATAACACTTTAACCAGAGTGACGGGAGAGCGGCATTTCAGAAAACGTGCTTATCTCGGCGAGAAAAAGCGATTTCGGCAATAAAATTTAAAACGCGTGTAAAACATAAACCAAACGATGAAATTGGTTATTTCTTCATGTATAATGATCAACTCGATACTCCCTAGCCCCCAACAGCCTTTTTTTTCATAACACTTTAACCAGAGTGACGGGAGAGCGGCATTTCAGAAAACGTGCTTATCTCGGCGAGAAAAAGCGATTTCGGCAATAAAATTTAAAACGCGTGTAAAACATAAACCAAACGATGAAATTGGTTATTTCTTCATGTATAATGATCAACTCGATACTCCCTAGCCCCCAACAGCCTTTTTTTTCATAACACTTTAACCAGAGTGACGGGAGAGCGGCATTTCAGAAAACGTGCTTATCTCGGCGAGAAAAAGCGATTTCGGCAATAAAATTTAAAACGCGTGTAAAACATAAACCAAACGATGAAATTGGTTATTTCTTCATGTATAATGATCAACTCGATACTCCCTAGCCCCCAACAGCCTTTTTTTTCATAACACTTTAACCAGAGTGACGGGAGAGCGGCATTTCAGAAAACGTGCTTATCTCGGCGAGAAAAAGCGATTTCGGCAATAAAATTTAAAACGCGTGTAAAACATAAACCAAACGATGAAATTGGTTATTTCTTCATGTATAATGATCAACTCGATACTCCCTAGCCCCCAACAGCCTTTTTTTTCATAACACTTTAACCAGAGTGACGGGAGAGCGGCATTTCAGAAAACGTGCTTATCTCGGCGAGAAAAAGCGATTTCGGCAATAAAATTTAAAACGCGTGTAAAACATAAACCAAACGATGAAATTGGTTATTTCTTCATGTATAATGATCAACTCGATACTCCCTAGCCCCCAACAGCCTTTTTTTTCATAACACTTTAACCAGAGTGACGGGAGAGCGGCATTTCAGAAAACGTGCTTATCTCGGCGAGAAAAAGCGAGTTCGGCAATAAAATTTAAAACGCGTGTAAAACATAAACCAAACGATGAAATTGGTTATTTCTTCATGTATAATGATCAACTCGATACTCCCTAGCCCCCAACAGCCTTTTTTTTCATAACACTTTAACCAGAGTGACGGGAGAGCGGCATTTCAGAAAACGTGCTTATCTCGGCGAGAAAAAGCGATTTCGGCAATAAAATTTAAAACGCGTGTAAAACATAAACCAAACGATGAAATTGGTTATTTCTTCATGTATAATGATCAACTCGATACTCCCTAGCCCCCAACAGCCTTTTTTTTCATAACACTTTAACCAGAGTGACGGGAGAGCGGCATTTCAGAAAACGTGCTTATCTCGGCGAGAAAAAGCGATTTCGGCAATAAAATTTAAAACGCGTGTAAAACATAAACCAAACGATGAAATTGGTTATTTCTTCATGTATAATGATCAACTCGATACTCCCTAGCCCCCAACAGCCTTTTTTTTCATAACACTTTAACCAGAGTGACGGGAGAGCGGCATTTCAGAAAACGTGCTTATCTCGGCGAGAAAAAGCGATTTCGGCAATAAAATTTAAAACGCGTGTAAAACATAAACCAAACGATGAAATTGGTTATTTCTTCATGTATAATGATCAACTCGATACTCCCTAGCCCCCAACAGCCTTTTTTTTCATAACACTTTAACCAGAGTGACGGGAGAGCGGCATTTCAGAAAACGTGCTTATCTCGGCGAGAAAAAGCGATTTCGGCAATAAAATTTAAAACGCGTGTAAAACATAAACCAAACGATGAAATTGGTTATTTCTTCATGTATAATGATCAACTCGATACTCCCTAGCCCCCAACAGCCTTTTTTTTCATAACACTTTAACCAGAGTGACGGGAGAGCGGCATTTCAGAAAACGTGCTTATCTCGGCGAGAAAAAGCGATTTCGGCAATAAAATTTAAAACGCGTGTAAAACATAAACCAAACGATGAAATTGGTTATTTCTTCATGTATAATGATCAACTCGATACTCCCTAGCCCCCAACAGCCTTTTTTTTCATAACACTTTAACCAGAGTGACGGGAGAGCGGCATTTCAGAAAACGTGCTTATCTCGGCGAGAAAAAGCGATTTCGGCAATAAAATTTAAAACGCGTGTAAAACATAAACCAAACGATGAAATTGGTTATTTCTTCATGTATAATGATCAACTCGATACTCCCTAGCCCCCAACAGCCTTTTTTTTCATAACACTTTAACCAGAGTGACGGGAGAGCGGCATTTCAGAAAACGTGCTTATCTCGGCGAGAAAAAGCGATTTCGGCAATAAAATTTAAAACGCGTGTAAAACATAAACCAAACGATGAAATTGGTTATTTCTTCATGTATAATGATCAACTCGATACTCCCTAGCCCCCAACAGCCTTTTTTTTCATAACACTTTAACCAGAGTGACGGGAGAGCGGCATTTCAGAAAACGTGCTTATCTCGGCGAGAAAAAGCGATTTCGGCAATAAAATTTAAAACGCGTGTAAAACATAAACCAAACGATGAAATTGGTTATTTCTTCATGTATAATGATCAACTCGATACTCCCTAGCCCCCAACAGCCTTTTTTTTCATAACACTTTAACCAGAGTGACGGGAGAGCGGCATTTCAGAAAACGTGCTTATCTCGGCGAGAAAAAGCGATTTCGGCAATAAAATTTAAAACGCGTGTAAAACATAAACCAAACGATGAAATTGGTTATTTCTTCATGTATAATGATCAACTCGATACTCCCTAGCCCCCAACAGCCTTTTTTTTCATAACACTTTAACCAGAGTGACGGGAGAGCGGCATTTCAGAAAACGTGCTTATCTCGGCGAGAAAAAGCGATTTCGGCAATAAAATTTAAAACGCGTGTAAAACATAAACCAAACGATGAAATTGGTTATTTCTTCATGTATAATGATCAACTCGATACTCCCTAGCCCCCAACAGCCTTTTTTTTCATAACACTTTAACCAGAGTGACGGGAGAGCGGCATTTCAGAAAACGTGCTTATCTCGGCGAGAAAAAGCGATTTCGGCAATAAAATTTAAAACGCGTGTAAAACATAAACCAAACGATGAAATTGGTTATTTCTTCATGTATAATGATCAACTCGATACTCCCTAGCCCCCAACAGCCTTTTTTTTCATAACACTTTAACCAGAGTGACGGGAGAGCGGCATTTCAGAAAACGTGCTTATCTCGGCGAGAAAAAGCGATTTCGGCAATAAAATTTAAAACGCGTGTAAAACATAAACCAAACGATGAAATTGGTTATTTCTTCATGTATAATGATCAACTCGATACTCCCTAGCCCCCAACAGCCTTTTTTTTCATAACACTTTAACCAGAGTGACGGGAGAGCGGCATTTCAGAAAACGTGCTTATCTCGGCGAGAAAAAGCGATTTCGGCAATAAAATTTAAAACGCGTGTAAAACATAAACCAAACGATGAAATTGGTTATTTCTTCATGTATAATGATCAACTCGATACTCCCTAGCCCCCAACAGCCTTTTTTTTCATAACACTTTAACCAGAGTGACGGGAGAGCGGCATTTCAGAAAACGTGCTTATCTCGGCGAGAAAAAGCGATTTCGGCAATAAAATTTAAAACGCGTGTAAAACATAAACCAAACGATGAAATTGGTTATTTCTTCATGTATAATGATCAACTCGATACTCCCTAGCCCCCAACAGCCTTTTTTTTCATAACACTTTAACCAGAGTGACGGGAGAGCGGCATTTCAGAAAACGTGCTTATCTCGGCGAGAAAAAGCGATTTCGGCAATAAAATTTAAAACGCGTGTAAAACATAAACCAAACGATGAAATTGGTTATTTCTTCATGTATAATGATCAACTCGATACTCCCTAGCCCCCAACAGCCTTTTTTTTCATAACACTTTAACCAGAGTGACGGGAGAGCGGCATTTCAGAAAACGTGCTTATCTCGGCGAGAAAAAGCGATTTCGGCAATAAAATTTAAAACGCGTGTAAAACATAAACCAAACGATGAAATTGGTTATTTCTTCATGTATAATGATCAACTCGATACTCCCTAGCCCCCAACAGCCTTTTTTTTCATAACACTTTAACCAGAGTGACGGGAGAGCGGCATTTCAGAAAACGTGCTTATCTCGGCGAGAAAAAGCGATTTCGGCAATAAAATTTAAAACGCGTGTAAAACATAAACCAAACGATGAAATTGGTTATTTCTTCATGTATAATGATCAACTCGATACTCCCTAGCCCCCAACAGCCTTTTTTTTCATAACACTTTAACCAGAGTGACGGGAGAGCGGCATTTCAGAAAACGTGCTTATCTCGGCGAGAAAAAGCGATTTCGGCAATAAAATTTAAAACGCGTGTAAAACATAAACCAAACGATGAAATTGGTTATTTCTTCATGTATAATGATCAACTCGATACTCCCTAGCCCCCAACAGCCTTTTTTTTCATAACACTTTAACCAGAGTGACGGGAGAGCGGCATTTCAGAAAACGTGCTTATCTCGGCGAGAAAAAGCGATTTCGGCAATAAAATTTAAAACGCGTGTAAAACATAAACCAAACGATGAAATTGGTTATTTCTTCATGTATAATGATCAACTCGATACTCCCTAGCCCCCAACAGCCTTTTTTTTCATAACACTTTAACCAGAGTGACGGGAGAGCGGCATTTCAGAAAACGTGCTTATCTCGGCGAGAAAAAGCGATTTCGGCAATAAAATTTAAAACGCGTGTAAAACATAAACCAAACGATGAAATTGGTTATTTCTTCATGTATAATGATCAACTCGATACTCCCTAGCCCCCAACAGCCTTTTTTTTCATAACACTTTAACCAGAGTGACGGGAGAGCGGCATTTCAGAAAACGTGCTTATCTCGGCGAGAAAAAGCGATTTCGGCAATAAAATTTAAAACGCGTGTAAAACATAAACCAAACGATGAAATTGGTTATTTCTTCATGTATAATGATCAACTCGATACTCCCTAGCCCCCAACAGCCTTTTTTTTCATAACACTTTAACCAGAGTGACGGGAGAGCGGCATTTCAGAAAACGTGCTTATCTCGGCGAGAAAAAGCGATTTCGGCAATAAAATTTAAAACGCGTGTAAAACATAAACCAAACGATGAAATTGGTTATTTCTTCATGTATAATGATCAACTCGATACTCCCTAGCCCCCAACAGCCTTTTTTTTCATAACACTTTAACCAGAGTGACGGGAGAGCGGCATTTCAGAAAACGTGCTTATCTCGGCGAGAAAAAGCGATTTCGGCAATAAAATTTAAAACGCGTGTAAAACATAAACCAAACGATGAAATTGGTTATTTCTTCATGTATAATGATCAACTCGATACTCCCTAGCCCCCAACAGCCTTTTTTTTCATAACACTTTAACCAGAGTGACGGGAGAGCGGCATTTCAGAAAACGTGCTTATCTCGGCGAGAAAAAGCGATTTCGGCAATAAAATTTAAAACGCGTGTAAAACATAAACCAAACGATGAAATTGGTTATTTCTTCATGTATAATGATCAACTCGATACTCCCTAGCCCCCAACAGCCTTTTTTTTCATAACACTTTAACCAGAGTGACGGGAGAGCGGCATTTCAGAAAACGTGCTTATCTCGGCGAGAAAAAGCGATTTCGGCAATAAAATTTAAAACGCGTGTAAAACATAAACCAAACGATGAAATTGGTTATTTCTTCATGTATAATGATCAACTCGATACTCCCTAGCCCCCAACAGCCTTTTTTTTCATAACACTTTAACCAGAGTGACGGGAGAGCGGCATTTCAGAAAACGTGCTTATCTCGGCGAGAAAAAGCGATTTCGGCAATAAAATTTAAAACGCGTGTAAAACATAAACCAAACGATGAAATTGGTTATTTCTTCATGTATAATGATCAACTCGATACTCCCTAGCCCCCAACAGCCTTTTTTTTCATAACACTTTAACCAGAGTGACGGGAGAGCGGCATTTCAGAAAACGTGCTTATCTCGGCGAGAAAAAGCGATTTCGGCAATAAAATTTAAAACGCGTGTAAAACATAAACCAAACGATGAAATTGGTTATTTCTTCATGTATAATGATCAACTCGATACTCCCTAGCCCCCAACAGCCTTTTTTTTCATAACACTTTAACCAGAGTGACGGGAGAGCGGCATTTCAGAAAACGTGCTTATCTCGGCGAGAAAAAGCGATTTCGGCAATAAAATTTAAAACGCGTGTAAAACATAAACCAAACGATGAAATTGGTTATTTCTTCATGTATAATGATCAACTCGATACTCCCTAGCCCCCAACAGCCTTTTTTTTCATAACACTTTAACCAGAGTGACGGGAGAGCGGCATTTCAGAAAACGTGCTTATCTCGGCGAGAAAAAGCGATTTCGGCAATAAAATTTAAAACGCGTGTAAAACATAAACCAAACGATGAAATTGGTTATTTCTTCATGTATAATGATCAACTCGATACTCCCTAGCCCCCAACAGCCTTTTTTTTCATAACACTTTAACCAGAGTGACGGGAGAGCGGCATTTCAGAAAACGTGCTTATCTCGGCGAGAAAAAGCGATTTCGGCAATAAAATTTAAAACGCGTGTAAAACATAAACCAAACGATGAAATTGGTTATTTCTTCATGTATAATGATCAACTCGATACTCCCTAGCCCCCAACAGCCTTTTTTTTCATAACACTTTAACCAGAGTGACGGGAGAGCGGCATTTCAGAAAACGTGCTTATCTCGGCGAGAAAAAGCGATTTCGGCAATAAAATTTAAAACGCGTGTAAAACATAAACCAAACGATGAAATTGGTTATTTCTTCATGTATAATGATCAACTCGATACTCCCTAGCCCCCAACAGCCTTTTTTTTCATAACACTTTAACCAGAGTGACGGGAGAGCGGCATTTCAGAAAACGTGCTTATCTCGGCGAGAAAAAGCGATTTCGGCAATAAAATTTAAAACGCGTGTAAAACATAAACCAAACGATGAAATTGGTTATTTCTTCATGTATAATGATCAACTCGATACTCCCTAGCCCCCAACAGCCTTTTTTTTCATAACACTTTAACCAGAGTGACGGGAGAGCGGCATTTCAGAAAACGTGCTTATCTCGGCGAGAAAAAGCGATTTCGGCAATAAAATTTAAAACGCGTGTAAAACATAAACCAAACGATGAAATTGGTTATTTCTTCATGTATAATGATCAACTCGATACTCCCTAGCCCCCAACAGCCTTTTTTTTCATAACACTTTAACCAGAGTGACGGGAGAGCGGCATTTCAGAAAACGTGCTTATCTCGGCGAGAAAAAGCGATTTCGGCAATAAAATTTAAAACGCGTGTAAAACATAAACCAAACGATGAAATTGGTTATTTCTTCATGTATAATGATCAACTCGATACTCCCTAGCCCCCAACAGCCTTTTTTTTCATAACACTTTAACCAGAGTGACGGGAGAGCGGCATTTCAGAAAACGTGCTTATCTCGGCGAGAAAAAGCGATTTCGGCAATAAAATTTAAAACGCGTGTAAAACATAAACCAAACGATGAAATTGGTTATTTCTTCATGTATAATGATCAACTCGATACTCCCTAGCCCCCAACAGCCTTTTTTTTCATAACACTTTAACCAGAGTGACGGGAGAGCGGCATTTCAGAAAACGTGCTTATCTCGGCGAGAAAAAGCGATTTCGGCAATAAAATTTAAAACGCGTGTAAAACATAAACCAAACGATGAAATTGGTTATTTCTTCATGTATAATGATCAACTCGATACTCCCTAGCCCCCAACAGCCTTTTTTTTCATAACACTTTAACCAGAGTGACGGGAGAGCGGCATTTCAGAAAACGTGCTTATCTCGGCGAGAAAAAGCGATTTCGGCAATAAAATTTAAAACGCGTGTAAAACATAAACCAAACGATGAAATTGGTTATTTCTTCATGTATAATGATCAACTCGATACTCCCTAGCCCCCAACAGCCTTTTTTTTCATAACACTTTAACCAGAGTGACGGGAGAGCGGCATTTCAGAAAACGTGCTTATCTCGGCGAGAAAAAGCGATTTCGGCAATAAAATTTAAAACGCGTGTAAAACATAAACCAAACGATGAAATTGGTTATTTCTTCATGTATAATGATCAACTCGATACTCCCTAGCCCCCAACAGCCTTTTTTTTCATAACACTTTAACCAGAGTGACGGGAGAGCGGCATTTCAGAAAACGTGCTTATCTCGGCGAGAAAAAGCGATTTCGGCAATAAAATTTAAAACGCGTGTAAAACATAAACCAAACGATGAAATTGGTTATTTCTTCATGTATAATGATCAACTCGATACTCCCTAGCCCCCAACAGCCTTTTTTTTCATAACACTTTAACCAGAGTGACGGGAGAGCGGCATTTCAGAAAACGTGCTTATCTCGGCGAGAAAAAGCGATTTCGGCAATAAAATTTAAAACGCGTGTAAAACATAAACCAAACGATGAAATTGGTTATTTCTTCATGTATAATGATCAACTCGATACTCCCTAGCCCCCAACAGCCTTTTTTTTCATAACACTTTAACCAGAGTGACGGGAGAGCGGCATTTCAGAAAACGTGCTTATCTCGGCGAGAAAAAGCGATTTCGGCAATAAAATTTAAAACGCGTGTAAAACATAAACCAAACGATGAAATTGGTTATTTCTTCATGTATAATGATCAACTCGATACTCCCTAGCCCCCAACAGCCTTTTTTTTCATAACACTTTAACCAGAGTGACGGGAGAGCGGCATTTCAGAAAACGTGCTTATCTCGGCGAGAAAAAGCGATTTCGGCAATAAAATTTAAAACGCGTGTAAAACATAAACCAAACGATGAAATTGGTTATTTCTTCATGTATAATGATCAACTCGATACTCCCTAGCCCCCAACAGCCTTTTTTTTCATAACACTTTAACCAGAGTGACGGGAGAGCGGCATTTCAGAAAACGTGCTTATCTCGGCGAGAAAAAGCGATTTCGGCAATAAAATTTAAAACGCGTGTAAAACATAAACCAAACGATGAAATTGGTTATTTCTTCATGTATAATGATCAACTCGATACTCCCTAGCCCCCAACAGCCTTTTTTTTCATAACACTTTAACCAGAGTGACGGGAGAGCGGCATTTCAGAAAACGTGCTTATCTCGGCGAGAAAAAGCGATTTCGGCAATAAAATTTAAAACGCGTGTAAAACATAAACCAAACGATGAAATTGGTTATTTCTTCATGTATAATGATCAACTCGATACTCCCTAGCCCCCAACAGCCTTTTTTTTCATAACACTTTAACCAGAGTGACGGGAGAGCGGCATTTCAGAAAACGTGCTTATCTCGGCGAGAAAAAGCGATTTCGGCAATAAAATTTAAAACGCGTGTAAAACATAAACCAAACGATGAAATTGGTTATTTCTTCATGTATAATGATCAACTCGATACTCCCTAGCCCCCAACAGCCTTTTTTTTCATAACACTTTAACCAGAGTGACGGGAGAGCGGCATTTCAGAAAACGTGCTTATCTCGGCGAGAAAAAGCGATTTCGGCAATAAAATTTAAAACGCGTGTAAAACATAAACCAAACGATGAAATTGGTTATTTCTTCATGTATAATGATCAACTCGATACTCCCTAGCCCCCAACAGCCTTTTTTTTCATAACACTTTAACCAGAGTGACGGGAGAGCGGCATTTCAGAAAACGTGCTTATCTCGGCGAGAAAAAGCGATTTCGGCAATAAAATTTAAAACGCGTGTGAAACATAAACCAAACGATGAAATTGGTTATTTCTTCATGTATAATGATCAACTCGAGTCGAGCTCCAGGGAGAGAGGCTGATTTTTCGCTTTTTGAGGCCGACCGACGAACCGGCGCGGGGCGGACTCAAAAGCCCGCAGAGCCGTAGGCACTTAGAAAAGTTTCGCCTTTGGCTGTGAGCTCCAGGGGAGAGGCTGGTTTTGCGTTATTTTAGGCCGGCTGGAGAACCGGCGCGGGTCGGACGCACAATCCCCGCAGAGCCGTGGGCACTTAGAAAATTTTGCCAAGTTGGCTCTGAGCGCCTGGTACCTAATATGGAAGTATAGAGGCCGACTTTCGGGCAAGATCACGCCGCGTTAGGCTTCCAGGACCCCGGCTAAGCAATTTTACCGGGCCGCCCGGTTCTTTTTTTGAACCAGCCCGGTTCTTTTTACACTTCCAGCTGGAGCTCAGCAGCGGCTTTTTGCGCAAGATCACGCCGGGTTAGGCTTCCAGGACCTCGGCTAAGCAATTCTACCGGGCCGCCCGGTTCTTTTTTTGAACCAGCCCGGTTCTTTTTACACTTCCAGCTGGAGCTCACGAGCGGCTTTTTGGACAAGATCACGCCGTGTTAGGCTTCCAGAGCCCCGGCTAAGCAATTTTACCGGCCCGCCCGGTTCTTTTTTTTAACCAGCCCGGTTCTTTTTACACTTCCAGCTGGAGCTCAGCAGCGGGTTTTTGGACAAGATCACGCCGTGTTAGGCTTCCAGAGCCCCGGCTAAGCAATTTTACAGGGTCGCCCGGTTCTTTTTTTTAACCAGCCCGGTTTTTTTTACACTTCCAGCTGGAGCTCAGCAGCGGCTTTTTGCACAGTATCACGCCGGGTTAGGCTTCCAGAGCCCCGGCTAAGCAATTTTACCGGGCCGCCCGGTTCTTTTTTTTAACCAGCCCGGTTCTTTTTACACTTCCAGCTGGAGCTCAGCAGCGGCTTTTTGGACAAGATCACGCCGTGTTAGGCTTCCAGAGCCCCGGCTAAGCAATTTTACCGGGTCGCCCGGTTCTTTTTTTAACCAGCCCGGTTCTTTTTACACTTCCAGCTGGAGCTCAGCATCGTGTAAAACATAAACCAAACGATGAAATTGGTTATTTCTTCATGTATAATGATCAACTCGATACTCCCTAGCCCCCAACAGCCTTTTTTTTTTCATAACACTTTAACCAGAGTGACGGGAGAGCGGCATTTCAGAAAACGTGCTTATCTCGGCGAGAAAAAGCGATTTCGGCAATAAAATTTAAAACGCGTGTAAAACATAAACCAAACGATGAAATTGGTTATTTCTTCATGTATAATGATCAACTCGATACTCCCTAGCCCCCAACAGCCTTTTTTTTCATAACACTTTAACCAGAGTGACGGGAGAGCGGCATTTCAGAAAACGTGCTTATCTCGGCGAGAAAAAGCGATTTCGGCAATAAAATTTAAAACGCGTGTAAAACATAAACCAAACGATGAAATTGGTTATTTCTTCATGTATAATGATCAACTCGATACTCCCTAGCCCCCAACAGCCTTTTTTTTCATAACACTTTAACCAAAGTGACGGGAGAGCGGCATTTCAGAAAACGTGCTTATCTCGGCGAGAAAAAGCGATTTCGGCAATAAAATTTAAAACGCGTGTAAAACATAAACCAAACGATGAAATTGGTTATTTCTTCATGTATAATGATCAACTCGATACTCCCTAGCCCCCAACAGCCTTTTTTTTCATAACACTTTAACCAGAGTGACGGGAGAGCGGCATTTCAGAAAACGTGCTTATCTCGGCGAGAAAAAGCGATTTCGGCAATAAAATTTAAAATGCGTGTAAAACATAAACCAAACGATGAAATTGGTTATTTCTTCATGTATAATGATCAACTCGATACTCCCTAGCCCCCAACAGCCTTTTTTTTCATAACACTTTAACCAGAGTGACGGGAGAGCGGCATTTCAGAAAACGTGCTTATCTCGGCGAGAAAAAGCGATTTCGGCAATAAAATTTAAAACGCGTGTAAAACATAAACCAAACGATGAAATTGGTTATTTCTTCAAGTATAATGATCAACTCGATACTCCCTAGCCCCCAACAGCCTTTTTTTTTCATAACACTTTAACCAGAGTGACGGGAGAGCGGCATTTCAGAAAACGTGCTTATCTCGGCGAGAAAAAGCGATTTCGGCAATAAAATTTAAAACGCGTGTAAAACATAAACCAAACGATGAAATTGGTTATTTCTTCATGTATAATGATCAACTCGATACTCCCTAGCCCCCAACAGCCTTTTTTTTTCATAACACTTTAACCAGAGTGACGGGAGAGCGGCATTTCAGAAAACGTGCTTATCTCGGCGAGAAAAAGCGATTTCGGCAATAAAATTTAAAACGCGTGTAAAACATAAACCAAACGATGAAATTGGTTATTTCTTCATGTATAATGATCAACTCGATACTCCCTAGCCCCCAACAGCCTTTTTTTTCATAACACTTTAACCAGAGTGACGGGAGAGCGGCATTTCAGAAAACGTGCTTATCTCGGCGAGAAAAAGCGATTTCGGCAATAAAATTTAAAACGCGTGTAAAACATAAACCAAACGATGAAATTGGTTATTTCTTCATGTATAATGATCAACTCGATACTCCCTAGCCCCCAACAGCCTTTTTTTTCATAACACTTTAACCAGAGTGACGGGAGAGCGGCATTTCAGAAAACGTGCTTATCTCGGCGAGAAAAAGCGATTTCGGCAATAAAATTTAAAACGCGTGTAAAACATAAACCAAACGATGAAATTGGTTATTTCTTCATGTATAATGATCAACTCGATACTCCCTAGCCCCCAACAGCCTTTTTTTTCATAACACTTTAACCAGAGTGACGGGAGAGCGGCATTTCAGAAAACGTGCTTATCTCGGCGAGAAAAAGCGATTTCGGCAATAAAATTTAAAACGCGTGTAAAACATAAACCAAACGATGAAATTGGTTATTTCTTCATGTATAATGATCAACTCGATACTCCCTAGCCCCCAACAGCCTTTTTTTTCATAACACTTTAACCAGAGTGACGGGAGAGCGGCATTTCAGAAAACGTGCTTATCTCGGCGAGAAAAAGCGATTTCGGCAATAAAATTTAAAACGCGTGTAAAACATAAACCAAACGATGAAATTGGTTATTTCTTCATGTATAATGATCAACTCGATACTCCCTAGCCCCCAACAGCCTTTTTTTTCATAACACTTTAACCAGAGTGACGGGAGAGCGGCATTTCAGAAAACGTGCTTATCTCGGCGAGAAAAAGCGATTTCGGCAATAAAATTTAAAACGCGTGTAAAACATAAACCAAACGATGAAATTGGTTATTTCTTCATGTATAATGATCAACTCGATACTCCCTAGCCCCCAACAGCCTTTTTTTTCATAACACTTTAACCAGAGTGACGGGAGAGCGGCATTTCAGAAAACGTGCTTATCTCGGCGAGAAAAAGCGATTTCGGCAATAAAATTTAAAACGCGTGTAAAACATAAACCAAACGATGAAATTGGTTATTTCTTCATGTATAATGATCAACTCGATACTCCCTAGCCCCCAACAGCCTTTTTTTTCATAACACTTTAACCAGAGTGACGGGAGAGCGGCATTTCAGAAAACGTGCTTATCTCGGCGAGAAAAAGCGATTTCGGCAATAAAATTTAAAACGCGTGTAAAACATAAACCAAACGATGAAATTGGTTATTTCTTCATGTATAATGATCAACTCGATACTCCCTAGCCCCCAACAGCCTTTTTTTTCATAACACTTTAACCAGAGTGACGGGAGAGCGGCATTTCAGAAAACGTGCTTATCTCGGCGAGAAAAAGCGATTTCGGCAATAAAATTTAAAATGCGTGTAAAACATAAACCAAACGATGAAATTGGTTATTTCTTCATGTATAATGATCAACTCGATACTCCCTAGCCCCCAACAGCCTTTTTTTTCATAACACTTTAACCAGAGTGACGGGAGAGCGGCATTTCAGAAAACGTGCTTATCTCGGCGAGAAAAAGCGATTTCGGCAATAAAATTTAAAACGCGTGTAAAACATAAACCAAACGATGAAATTGGTTATTTCTTCATGTATAATGATCAACTCGATACTCCCTAGCCCCCAACAGCCTTTTTTTTCATAACACTTTAACCAGAGTGACGGGAGAGCGGCATTTTAGAAAACGTGCTTATCTCGGCGAGAAAAAGCGATTTCGGCAATAAAGTTTAAAACGCGTGTAAAACATAAACCAAACGATGAAATTGGTTATTTCTTCATGTATAATGATCAACTCGATACTCCCTAGCCCCCAACAGCCTTTTTTTTCATAACACTTTAACCAGAGTGACGGGAGAGCGGCATTTCAGAAAACGTGCTTATCTCGGCGAGAAAAAGCGATTTCGGCAATAAAATTTAAAACGCGTGTAAAACATAAACCAAACGATGAAATTGGTTATTTCTTCATGTATAATGATCAACTCGATACTCCCTAGCCCCCAACAGCCTTTTTTTTCATAACACTTTAACCAGAGTGACGGGAGAGCGGCATTTCAG
Organism: Syngnathus leptorhynchus; assembly: GCF_054491065.1. Classification (NCBI taxonomy): domain Eukaryota; kingdom Metazoa; phylum Chordata; class Actinopteri; order Syngnathiformes; family Syngnathidae; genus Syngnathus; species Syngnathus leptorhynchus. Next base: position 263,801 of record NW_028232069.1, read on the forward strand.
AAAACGTGCTTATCTCGGCGAGAAAAAGCGATTTCGGCAATAAAATTTAAAACGCGTGTAAAACATAAACCAAACGATGAAATTGGTTATTTCTTCATGTATAATGATCAACTCGAGTCGAGCTCCAGGGAGAGAGGCTGATTTTTCGCTTTTTGAGGCCGACCGACGAACCGGCGCGGGGCGGACTCAAAAGCCCGCAGAGCCGTAGGCACTTAGAAAAGTTTCGCCTTTGGCTGTGAGCTCCAGGGGAGAGGCTGGTTTTGCGTTATTTTAGGCCGGCTGGAGAACCGGCGCGGGTCGGACGCACAATCCCCGCAGAGCCGTGGGCACTTAGAAAATTTTGCCAAGTTGGCTCTGAGCGCCTGGTACCTAATATGGAAGTATAGAGGCCGACTTTCGGGCAAGATCACGCCGCGTTAGGCTTCCAGGACCCCGGCTAAGCAATTTTACCGGGCCGCCCGGTTCTTTTTTTGAACCAGCCCGGTTCTTTTTACACTTCCAGCTGGAGCTCAGCAGCGGCTTTTTGCGCAAGATCACGCCGGGTTAGGCTTCCAGGACCTCGGCTAAGCAATTCTACCGGGCCGCCCGGTTCTTTTTTTGAACCAGCCCGGTTCTTTTTACACTTCCAGCTGGAGCTCACGAGCGGCTTTTTGGACAAGATCACGCCGTGTTAGGCTTCCAGAGCCCCGGCTAAGCAATTTTACCGGCCCGCCCGGTTCTTTTTTTTAACCAGCCCGGTTCTTTTTACACTTCCAGCTGGAGCTCAGCAGCGGGTTTTTGGACAAGATCACGCCGTGTTAGGCTTCCAGAGCCCCGGCTAAGCAATTTTACAGGGTCGCCCGGTTCTTTTTTTTAACCAGCCCGGTTTTTTTTACACTTCCAGCTGGAGCTCAGCAGCGGCTTTTTGCACAGTATCACGCCGGGTTAGGCTTCCAGAGCCCCGGCTAAGCAATTTTACCGGGCCGCCCGGTTCTTTTTTTTAACCAGCCCGGTTCTTTTTACACTTCCAGCTGGAGCTCAGCAGCGGCTTTTTGGACAAGATCACGCCGTGTTAGGCTTCCAGAGCCCCGGCTAAGCAATTTTACCGGGTCGCCCGGTTCTTTTTTTAACCAGCCCGGTTCTTTTTACACTTCCAGCTGGAGCTCAGCATCGTGTAAAACATAAACCAAACGATGAAATTGGTTATTTCTTCATGTATAATGATCAACTCGATACTCCCTAGCCCCCAACAGCCTTTTTTTTTTTCATAACACTTTAACCAGAGTGACGGGAGAGCGGCATTTCAGAAAACGTGCTTATCTCGGCGAGAAAAAGCGATTTCGGCAATAAAATTTAAAACGCGTGTAAAACATAAACCAAACGATGAAATTGGTTATTTCTTCATGTATAATGATCAACTCGATACTCCCTAGCCCCCAACAGCCTTTTTTTTCATAACACTTTAACCAGAGTGACGGGAGAGCGGCATTTCAGAAAACGTGCTTATCTCGGCGAGAAAAAGCGATTTCGGCAATAAAATTTAAAACGCGTGTAAAACATAAACCAAACGATGAAATTGGTTATTTCTTCATGTATAATGATCAACTCGATACTCCCTAGCCCCCAACAGCCTTTTTTTTCATAACACTTTAACCAGAGTGACGGGAGAGCGGCATTTCAGAAAACGTGCTTATCTCGGCGAGAAAAAGCGATTTCGGCAATAAAATTTAAAACGCGTGTAAAACATAAACCAAACGATGAAATTGGTTATTTCTTCATGTATAATGATCAACTCGATACTCCCTAGCCCCCAACAGCCTTTTTTTTCATAACACTTTAACCAGAGTGACGGGAGAGCGGCATTTCAGAAAACGTGCTTATCTCGGCGAGAAAAAGCGATTTCGGCAATAAAATTTAAAACGCGTGTAAAACATAAACCAAACGATGAAATTGGTTATTTCTTCATGTATAATGATCAACTCGATACTCCCTAGCCCCCAACAGCCTTTTTTTTCATAACACTTTAACCAGAGTGACGGGAGAGCGGCATTTCAGAAAACGTGCTTATCTCGGCGAGAAAAAGCGATTTCGGCAATAAAATTTAAAACGCGTGTAAAACATAAACCAAACGATGAAATTGGTTATTTCTTCATGTATAATGATCAACTCGATACTCCCTAGCCCCCAACAGCCTTTTTTTTCATAACACTTTAACCAGAGTGACGGGAGAGCGGCATTTCAGAAAACGTGCTTATCTCGGCGAGAAAAAGCGATTTCGGCAATAAAATTTAAAACGCGTGTAAAACATAAACCAAACGATGAAATTGGTTATTTCTTCATGTATAATGATCAACTCGATACTCCCTAGCCCCCAACAGCCTTTTTTTTCATAACACTTTAACCAGAGTGACGGGAGAGCGGCATTTCAGAAAACGTGCTTATCTCGGCGAGAAAAAGCGATTTCGGCAATAAAATTTAAAACGCGTGTAAAACATAAACCAAACGATGAAATTGGTTATTTCTTCATGTATAATGATCAACTCGATACTCCCTAGCCCCCAACAGCCTTTTTTTTCATAACACTTTAACCAGAGTGACGGGAGAGCGGCATTTCAGAAAACGTGCTTATCTCGGCGAGAAAAAGCGATTTCGGCAATAAAATTTAAAACGCGTGTAAAACATAAACCAAACGATGAAATTGGTTATTTCTTCATGTATAATGATCAACTCGATACTCCCTAGCCCCCAACAGCCTTTTTTTTCATAACACTTTAACCAGAGTGACGGGAGAGCGGCATTTCAGAAAACGTGCTTATCTCGGCGAGAAAAAGCGATTTCGGCAATAAAATTTAAAACGCGTGTAAAACATAAACCAAACGATGAAATTGGTTATTTCTTCATGTATAATGATCAACTCGATACTCCCTAGCCCCCAACAGCCTTTTTTTTCATAACACTTTAACCAGAGTGACGGGAGAGCGGCATTTCAGAAAACGTGCTTATCTCGGCGAGAAAAAGCGATTTCGGCAATAAAATTTAAAACGCGTGTAAAACATAAACCAAACGATGAAATTGGTTATTTCTTCATGTATAATGATCAACTCGATACTCCCTAGCCCCCAACAGCCTTTTTTTTCATAACACTTTAACCAGAGTGACGGGAGAGCGGCATTTCAGAAAACGTGCTTATCTCGGCGAGAAAAAGCGATTTCGGCAATAAAATTTAAAACGCGTGTAAAACATAAACCAAACGATGAAATTGGTTATTTCTTCATGTATAATGATCAACTCGATACTCCCTAGCCCCCAACAGCCTTTTTTTTCATAACACTTTAACCAGAGTGACGGGAGAGCGGCATTTCAGAAAACGTGCTTATCTCGGCGAGAAAAAGCGATTTCGGCAATAAAATTTAAAACGCGTGTAAAACATAAACCAAACGATGAAATTGGTTATTTCTTCATGTATAATGATCAACTCGATACTCCCTAGCCCCCAACAGCCTTTTTTTTCATAACACTTTAACCAGAGTGACGGGAGAGCGGCATTTCAGAAAACGTGCTTATCTCGGCGAGAAAAAGCGATTTCGGCAATAAAATTTAAAACGCGTGTAAAACATAAACCAAACGATGAAATTGGTTATTTCTTCATGTATAATGATCAACTCGATACTCCCTAGCCCCCAACAGCCTTTTTTTTCATAACACTTTAACCAGAGTGACGGGAGAGCGGCATTTCAGAAAACGTGCTTATCTCGGCGAGAAAAAGCGATTTCGGCAATAAAATTTAAAACGCGTGTAAAACATAAACCAAACGATGAAATTGGTTATTTCTTCATGTATAATGATCAACTCGATACTCCCTAGCCCCCAACAGCCTTTTTTTTCATAACACTTTAACCAGAGTGACGGGAGAGCGGCATTTCAGAAAACGTGCTTATCTCGGCGAGAAAAAGCGATTTCGGCAATAAAATTTAAAACGCGTGTAAAACATAAACCAAACGATGAAATTGGTTATTTCTTCATGTATAATGATCAACTCGATACTCCCTAGCCCCCAACAGCCTTTTTTTTCATAACACTTTAACCAGAGTGACGGGAGAGCGGCATTTCAGAAAACGTGCTTATCTCGGCGAGAAAAAGCGATTTCGGCAATAAAATTTAAAACGCGTGTAAAACATAAACCAAACGATGAAATTGGTTATTTCTTCATGTATAATGATCAACTCGATACTCCCTAGCCCCCAACAGCCTTTTTTTTCATAACACTTTAACCAGAGTGACGGGAGAGCGGCATTTCAGAAAACGTGCTTATCTCGGCGAGAAAAAGCGATTTCGGCAATAAAATTTAAAACGCGTGTAAAACATAAACCAAACGATGAAATTGGTTATTTCTTCATGTATAATGATCAACTCGATACTCCCTAGCCCCCAACAGCCTTTTTTTTCATAACACTTTAACCAGAGTGACGGGAGAGCGGCATTTCAGAAAACGTGCTTATCTCGGCGAGAAAAAGCGATTTCGGCAATAAAATTTAAAACGCGTGTAAAACATAAACCAAACGATGAAATTGGTTATTTCTTCATGTATAATGATCAACTCGATACTCCCTAGCCCCCAACAGCCTTTTTTTTCATAACACTTTAACCAGAGTGACGGGAGAGCGGCATTTCAGAAAACGTGCTTATCTCGGCGAGAAAAAGCGATTTCGGCAATAAAATTTAAAACGCGTGTAAAACATAAACCAAACGATGAAATTGGTTATTTCTTCATGTATAATGATCAACTCGATACTCCCTAGCCCCCAACAGCCTTTTTTTTCATAACACTTTAACCAGAGTGACGGGAGAGCGGCATTTCAGAAAACGTGCTTATCTCGGCGAGAAAAAGCGATTTCGGCAATAAAATTTAAAACGCGTGTAAAACATAAACCAAACGATGAAATTGGTTATTTCTTCATGTATAATGATCAACTCGATACTCCCTAGCCCCCAACAGCCTTTTTTTTCATAACACTTTAACCAGAGTGACGGGAGAGCGGCATTTCAGAAAACGTGCTTATCTCGGCGAGAAAAAGCGATTTCGGCAATAAAATTTAAAACGCGTGTAAAACATAAACCAAACGATGAAATTGGTTATTTCTTCATGTATAATGATCAACTCGATACTCCCTAGCCCCCAACAGCCTTTTTTTTCATAACACTTTAACCAGAGTGACGGGAGAGCGGCATTTCAGAAAACGTGCTTATCTCGGCGAGAAAAAGCGATTTCGGCAATAAAATTTAAAACGCGTGTAAAACATAAACCAAACGATGAAATTGGTTATTTCTTCATGTATAATGATCAACTCGATACTCCCTAGCCCCCAACAGCCTTTTTTTTCATAACACTTTAACCAGAGTGACGGGAGAGCGGCATTTCAGAAAACGTGCTTATCTCGGCGAGAAAAAGCGATTTCGGCAATAAAATTTAAAACGCGTGTAAAACATAAACCAAACGATGAAATTGGTTATTTCTTCATGTATAATGATCAACTCGATACTCCCTAGCCCCCAACAGCCTTTTTTTTCATAACACTTTAACCAGAGTGACGGGAGAGCGGCATTTCAGAAAACGTGCTTATCTCGGCGAGAAAAAGCGATTTCGGCAATAAAATTTAAAACGCGTGTAAAACATAAACCAAACGATGAAATTGGTTATTTCTTCATGTATAATGATCAACTCGATACTCCCTAGCCCCCAACAGCCTTTTTTTTCATAACACTTTAACCAGAGTGACGGGAGAGCGGCATTTCAGAAAACGTGCTTATCTCGGCGAGAAAAAGCGATTTCGGCAATAAAATTTAAAACGCGTGTAAAACATAAACCAAACGATGAAATTGGTTATTTCTTCATGTATAATGATCAACTCGATACTCCCTAGCCCCCAACAGCCTTTTTTTTCATAACACTTTAACCAGAGTGACGGGAGAGCGGCATTTCAGAAAACGTGCTTATCTCGGCGAGAAAAAGCGATTTCGGCAATAAAATTTAAAACGCGTGTAAAACATAAACCAAACGATGAAATTGGTTATTTCTTCATGTATAATGATCAACTCGATACTCCCTAGCCCCCAACAGCCTTTTTTTTCATAACACTTTAACCAGAGTGACGGGAGAGCGGCATTTCAGAAAACGTGCTTATCTCGGCGAGAAAAAGCGATTTCGGCAATAAAATTTAAAACGCGTGTAAAACATAAACCAAACGATGAAATTGGTTATTTCTTCATGTATAATGATCAACTCGATACTCCCTAGCCCCCAACAGCCTTTTTTTTCATAACACTTTAACCAGAGTGACGGGAGAGCGGCATTTCAGAAAACGTGCTTATCTCGGCGAGAAAAAGCGATTTCGGCAATAAAATTTAAAACGCGTGTAAAACATAAACCAAACGATGAAATTGGTTATTTCTTCATGTATAATGATCAACTCGATACTCCCTAGCCCCCAACAGCCTTTTTTTTCATAACACTTTAACCAGAGTGACGGGAGAGCGGCATTTCAGAAAACGTGCTTATCTCGGCGAGAAAAAGCGATTTCGGCAATAAAATTTAAAACGCGTGTAAAACATAAACCAAACGATGTATTTCTTCATGTATAATGATCAACTCGATACTCCCTAGCCCCCAACAGCCTTTTTTTTCATAATCTCTTTAACCAGAGTGACGGGAGAGCGGCATTTCAGAAAACGTGCTTATCTCGGCGAGAAAAAGCGATTTCGGCAATAAAATTTAAAACGCGTGTAAAACATAAACCAAACGATGAAATTGGTTATTTCTTCATGTATAATGATCAACTCGATACTCCCTAGCCCCCAACAGCCTTTTTTTTCATAACACTTTAACCAGAGTGACGGGAGAGCGGCATTTCAGAAAACGTGCTTATCTCGGCGAGAAAAAGCGATTTCGGCAATAAAATTTAAAACGCGTGTAAAACATAAACCAAACGATGAAATTGGTTATTTCTTCATGTATAATGATCAACTCGATACTCCCTAGCCCCCAACAGCCTTTTTTTTCATAACACTTTAACCAGAGTGACGGGAGAGCGGCATTTCAGAAAACGTGCTTATCTCGGCGAGAAAAAGCGATTTCGGCAATAAAATTTAAAACGCGTGTAAAACATAACCAAACGATGAAATTGGTTATTTCTTCATGTATAATGATCAACTCGATACTCCCTAGCCCCCAACAGCCTTTTTTTTCATAACACTTTAACCAGAGTGACGGGAGAGCGGCATTTCAGAAAACGTGCTTATCTCGGCGAGAAAAAGCGATTTCGGCAATAAAATTTAAAACGCGTGTAAAACATAAACCAAACGATGAAATTGGTTATTTCTTCATGTATAATGATCAACTCGATACTCCCTAGCCCCCAACAGCCTTTTTTTTCATAACACTTTAACCAGAGTGACGGGAGAGCGGCATTTCAGAAAACGTGCTTATCTCGGCGAGAAAAAGCGATTTCGGCAATAAAATTTAAAACGCGTGTAAAACATAAACCAAACGATGAAATTGGTTATTTCTTCATGTATAATGATCAACTCGATACTCCCTAGCCCCCAACAGCCTTTTTTTTCATAACACTTTAACCAGAGTGACGGGAGAGCGGCATTTCAGAAAACGTGCTTATCTCGGCGAGAAAAAGCGATTTCGGCAATAAAATTTAAAACGCGTGTAAAACATAAACCAAACGATGAAATTGGTTATTTCTTCATGTATAATGATCAACTCGATACTCCCTAGCCCCCAACAGCCTTTTTTTTCATAACACTTTAACCAGAGTGACGGGAGAGCGGCATTTCAGAAAACGTGCTTATCTCGGCGAGAAAAAGCGATTTCGGCAATAAAATTTAAAACGCGTGTAAAACATAAACCAAACGATGAAATTGGTTATTTCTTCATGTATAATGATCAACTCGATACTCCCTAGCCCCCAACAGCCTTTTTTTTCATAACACTTTAACCAGAGTGACGGAGAGCGGCATTTCAGAAAACGTTGCTTATCTCGGCGAGAAAAAGCGATTTCGGCAATAAATTTAAAACGCGTGTAAAACATAAACCAAACGATGAAATTGGTTATTTCTTCATGTATAATGATCAACTCGATACTCCCTAGCCCCCAACAGCCTTTTTTTTCATAACACTTTAACCAGAGTGACGGGGAGAGCGGCATTTCAGAAAACGTGCTTATCTCGGCGAGAAAAAGCGATTTCGGCAATAAAATTTAAAACGCGTGTAAAACATAAACCAAACGATGAAATTGGTTATTTCTTCATGTATAATGATCAACTCGATACTCCCTAGCCCCCAACAGCCTTTTTTTTCATAACACTTTAACCAGAGTGACGGGAGAGCGGCATTTCAGAAAACGTGCTTATCTCGGCGAGAAAAAGCGATTTCGGCAATAAAATTTAAAACGCGTGTAAAACATAAACCAAACGATGAAATTGGTTATTTCTTCATGTATAATGATCAACTCGATACTCCCTAGCCCCAACAGCCTTTTTTTTCATAACACTTTAACCAGAGTGACGGGGAGAGCGGCATTTCAGAAAACGTGCTTATCTCGGCGAGAAAAAGCGATTTCGGCAATAAAATTTAAAACGCGTGTAAAACATAAACCAAACGATGAAATTGGTTATTTCTTCATGTATAATGATCAACTCGATACTCCCTAGCCCCCAACAGCCTTTTTTTTCATAACACTTTAACCAGAGTGACGGGAGAGCGGCATTTCAGAAAACGTGCTTATCTCGGCGAGAAAAAGCGATTTCGGCAATAAATTTAAAACGCGTGTAAAACATAAACCAAACGATGAAATTGGTTATTTCTTCATGTATAATGATCAACTCGATACTCCCTAGCCCCAACAGCCTTTTTTTTCATAACACTTTAACCAGAGTGACGGGAGAGCGGCATTTCAGAAAACGTGCTTATCTCGGCGAGAAAAAGCGATTTCGGCAATAAAATTTAAAACGCGTGTAAAACATAAACCAAACGATGAAATTGGTTATTTCTTCATGTATAATGATCAACTCGATACTCCCTAGCCCCCAACAGCCTTTTTTTTCATAACACTTTAACCAGAGTGACGGGAGAGCGGCATTTCAGAAAACGTGCTTATCTCGGCGAGAAAAAGCGATTTCGGCAATAAAATTTAAAACGCGTGTAAAACATAAACCAAACGATGAAATTGGTTATTTCTTCATGTATAATGATCAACTCGATACTCCCTAGCCCCCAACAGCCTTTTTTTTCATAACACTTTAACCAGAGTGACGGGAGAGCGGCATTTCAGAAAACGTGCTTATCTCGGCGAGAAAAAGCGATTTCGGCAATAAAATTTAAAACGCGTGTAAAACATAAACCAAACGATGAAATTGGTTATTTCTTCATGTATAATGATCAACTCGATACTCCCTAGCCCCCAACAGCCTTTTTTTTCATAACACTTTAACCAGAGGTGACGGGAGAGCGGCATTTCAGAAAACGTGCTTATCTCGGCGAGAAAAAGCGATTTCGGCAATAAAATTTAAAACGCGTGTAAAACATAAACCAAACGATGAAATTGGTTATTTCTTCATGTATAATGATCAACTCGATACTCCCTAGCCCCCAACAGCCTTTTTTTTCATAACACTTTAACCAGAGTGACGGGGAGAGCGGCATTTCAGAAAACGTGCTTATCTCGGCGAGAAAAAGCGATTTCGGCAATAAAATTTAAAACGCGTGTAAAACATAAACCAAACGATGAAATTGGTTATTTCTTCATGTATAATGATCAACTCGATACTCCCTAGCCCCCAACAGCCTTTTTTTTCATAACACTTTAACCAGAGTGACGGGAGAGCGGCATTTCAGAAAACGTGCTTATCTCGGCGAGAAAAAGCGATTTCGGCAATAAAATTTAAAACGCGTGTAAAACATAAACCAAACGATGAAATTGGTTATTTCTTCATGTATAATGATCAACTCGATACTCCCTAGCCCCAACAGCCTTTTTTTCATAACACTTTAACCAGGAGTGACGGGAGAGCGGCATTTCAGAAAACGTGCTTATCTCGGCGAGAAAAAGCGATTTCGGCAATAAAATTTAAAACGCGTGTAAAACATAAACCAAACGATGAAATTGGTTATTTCTTCATGTATAATGATCAACTCGATACTCCCTAGCCCCCAACAGCCTTTTTTTTCATAACACTTTAACCAGAGTGACGGGAGAGCGGCATTTCAGAAAACGTGCTTATCTCGGCGAGAAAAAGCGATTTCGGCAATAAAATTTAAAACGCGTGTAAAACATAAACCAAACGATGAAATTGGTTATTTCTTCATGTATAATGATCAACTCGATACTCCCTAGCCCCCAACAGCCTTTTTTTTCATAACACTTTAACCAGAGTGACGGGAGAGCGGCATTTCAGAAAACGTGCTTATCTCGGCGAGAAAAAGCGATTTCGGCAATAAAATTTAAAACGCGTGTAAAACATAAACCAAACGATGAAATTGGTTATTTCTTCATGTATAATGATCAACTCGATACTCCCTAGCCCCCAACAGCCTTTTTTTTCATAACACTTTAACCAGAGTGACGGGAGAGCGGCATTTCAGAAAACGTGCTTATCTCGGCGAGAAAAAGCGATTTCGGCAATAAAATTTAAAACGCGTGTAAAACATAAACCAAACGATGAAATTGGTTATTTCTTCATGTATAATGATCAACTCGATACTCCCTAGCCCCCAACAGCCTTTTTTTTCATAACACTTTAACCAGAGTGACGGGGAGAGCGGCATTTCAGAAAACGTGCTTATCTCGGCGAGAAAAAGCGATTTCGGCAATAAAATTTAAAACGCGTGTAAAACATAAACCAAACGATGAAATTGGTTATTTCTTCATGTATAATGATCAACTCGATACTCCCTAGCCCCCAACAGCCTTTTTTTTCATAACACTTTAACCAGAGTGACGGGAGAGCGGCATTTCAGAAAACGTGCTTATCTCGGCGAGAAAAAGCGATTTCGGCAATAAAATTTAAAACGCGTGTAAAACATAAACCAAACGATGAAATTGGTTATTTCTTCATGTATAATGATCAACTCGATACTCCCTAGCCCCCAACAGCCTTTTTTTTCATAACACTTTAACCAGAGTGACGGGAGAGCGGCATTTCAGAAAACGTGCTTATCTCGGCGAGAAAAAGCGATTTCGGCAATAAAATTTAAAACGCGTGTAAAACATAAACCAAACGATGAAATTGGTTATTTCTTCATGTATAATGATCAACTCGATACTCCCTAGCCCCCAACAGCCTTTTTTTTCATAACACTTTAACCAGAGTGACGGGAGAGCGGCATTTCAGAAAACGTGCTTATCTCGGCGAGAAAAAGCGATTTCGGCAATAAAATTTAAAACGCGTGTAAAACATAAACCAAACGATGAAATTGGTTATTTCTTCATGTATAATGATCAACTCGATACTCCCTAGCCCCCAACAGCCTTTTTTTTTCATAACACTTTAACCAGAGTGACGGGAGAGCGGCATTTCAGAAAACGTGCTTATCTCGGCGAGAAAAAGCGATTTCGGCAATAAAATTTAAAACGCGTGTAAAACATAAACCAAACGATGAAATTGGTTATTTCTTCATGTATAATGATCAACTCGATACTCCCTAGCCCCCAACAGCCTTTTTTTTCATAACACTTTAACCAGAGTGACGGGAGAGCGGCATTTCAGAAAACGTGCTTATCTCGGCGAGAAAAAGCGATTTCGGCAATAAAATTTAAAACGCGTGTAAAACATAAACCAAACGATGAAATTGGTTATTTCTTCATGTATAATGATCAACTCGATACTCCCTAGCCCCCAACAGCCTTTTTTTTCATAACACTTTAACCAGAGTGACGGGAGAGCGGCATTTCAGAAAACGTGCTTATCTCGGCGAGAAAAAGCGATTTCGGCAATAAAATTTAAAACGCGTGTAAAACATAAACCAAACGATGAAATTGGTTATTTCTTCATGTATAATGATCAACTCGATACTCCCTAGCCCCCAACAGCCTTTTTTTTTCATAACACTTTAACCAGAGTGACGGGAGAGCGGCATTTCAGAAAACGTGCTTATCTCGGCGAGAAAAAGCGATTTCGGCAATAAAATTTAAAACGCGTGTAAAACATAAACCAAACGATGAAATTGGTTATTTCTTCATGTATAATGATCAACTCGATACTCCCTAGCCCCCAACAGCCTTTTTTTTCATAACACTTTAACCAGAGTGACGGGAGAGCGGCATTTCAGAAAACGTGCTTATCTCGGCGAGAAAAAGCGATTTCGGCAATAAAATTTAAAACGCGTGTAAAAACATAAACCAAACGATGAAATTGGTTATTTCTTCATGTATAATGATCAACTCGATACTCCCTAGCCCCCAACAGCCTTTTTTTTCATAACACTTTAACCAGAGTGACGGGAGAGCGGCATTTCAGAAAACGTGCTTATCTCGGCGAGAAAAAGCGATTTCGGCAATAAAATTTAAAACGCGTGTAAAACATAAACCAAACGATGAAATTGGTTATTTCTTCATGTATAATGATCAACTCGATACTCCCTAGCCCCCAACAGCCTTTTTTTTCATAACACTTTAACCAGAGTGACGGAGAGAGCGGCATTTCAGAAAACGTGCTTATCTCGGCGAGAAAAAGCGATTTCGGCAATAAAATTTAAAACGCGTGTAAAACATAAACCAAACGATGAAATTGGTTATTTCTTCATGTATAATGATCAACTCGATACTCCCTAGCCCCCAACAGCCTTTTTTTTCATAACACTTTAACCAGAGTGACGGGAGAGCGGCATTTCAGAAAACGTGCTTATCTCGGCGAGAAAAAGCGATTTCGGCAATAAAATTTAAAACGCGTGTAAAACATAAACCAAACGATGAAATTGGTTATTTCTTCATGTATAATGATCAACTCGATACTCCCTAGCCCCCAACAGCCTTTTTTTTCATAACACTTTAACCAGAGTGACGGGAGAGCGGCATTTCAGAAAACGTGCTTATCTCGGCGAGAAAAAGCGATTTCGGCAATAAAATTTAAAACGCGTGTAAAACATAAACCAAACGATGAAATTGGTTATTTCTTCATGTATAATGATCAACTCGATACTCCCTAGCCCCCAACAGCCTTTTTTTTCATAACACTTTAACCAGAGTGACGGGGAGAGCGGCATTTCAGAAAACGTGCTTATCTCGGCGAGAAAAAGCGATTTCGGCAATAAAATTTAAAACGCGTGTAAAACATAAACCAAACGATGAAATTGGTTATTTCTTCATGTATAATGATCAACTCGATACTCCCTAGCCCCCAACAGCCTTTTTTTTCATAACACTTTAACCAGAGTGACGGGAGAGCGGCATTTCAGAAAACGTGCTTATCTCGGGCGAGAAAAAGCGATTTCGGCAATAAAATTTAAAACGCGTGTAAAACATAAACCAAACGATGAAATTGGTTATTTCTTCATGTATAATGATCAACTCGATACTCCCTAGCCCCCAACAGCCTTTTTTTTCATAACACTTTAACCAGAGTGACGGGAGAGCGGCATTTCAGAAAACGTGCTTATCTCGGCGAGAAAAAGCGATTTCGGCAATAAAATTTAAAACGCGTGTAAAACATAAACCAAACGATGAAATTGGTTATTTCTTCATGTATAATGATCAACTCGATACTCCCTAGCCCCCAACAGCCTTTTTTTTCATAACACTTTAACCAGAGTGACGGGAGAGCGGCATTTCAGAAAACGTGCTTATCTCGGCGAGAAAAAGCGATTTCGGCAATAAAATTTAAAACGCGTGTAAAACATAAACCAAACGATGAAATTGGTTATTTCTTCATGTATAATGATCAACTCGATACTCCCTAGCCCCCAACAGCCTTTTTTTTCATAACACTTTAACCAGAGTGACGGGGAGAGCGGCATTTCAGAAAACGTGCTTATCTCGGCGAGAAAAAGCGATTTCGGCAATAAAATTTAAAACGCGTGTAAAACATAAACCAAACGATGAAATTGGTTATTTCTTCATGTATAATGATCAACTCGATACTCCCTAGCCCCCAACAGCCTTTTTTTTCATAACACTTTAACCAGAGTGACGGGAGAGCGGCATTTCAGAAAACGTGCTTATCTCGGCGAGAAAAAGCGATTTCGGCAATAAAATTTAAAACGCGTGTAAAACATAAACCAAACGATGAAATTGGTTATTTCTTCATGTATAATGATCAACTCGATACTCCCTAGCCCCCAACAGCCTTTTTTTTCATAACACTTTAACCAGAGTGACGGGAGAGCGGCATTTCAGAAAACGTGCTTATCTCGGCGAGAAAAAGCGATTTCGGCAATAAAATTTAAAACGCGTGTAAAACATAAACCAAACGATGAAATTGGTTATTTCTTCATGTATAATGATCAACTCGATACTCCCTAGCCCCCAACAGCCTTTTTTTTCATAACACTTTAACCAGAGTGACGGGAGAGCGGCATTTCAGAAAACGTGCTTATCTCGGCGAGAAAAAGCGATTTCGGCAATAAAATTTAAAACGCGTGTAAAACATAAACCAAACGATGAAATTGGTTATTTCTTCATGTATAATGATCAACTCGATACTCCCTAGCCCCCAACAGCCTTTTTTTTCATAACACTTTAACCAGAGTGACGGGAGAGCGGCATTTCAGAAAACGTGCTTATCTCGGCGAGAAAAAGCGATTTCGGCAATAAAATTTAAAACGCGTGTAAAACATAAACCAAACGATGAAATTGGTTATTTCTTCATGTATAATGATCAACTCGATACTCCCTAGCCCCCAACGAGCCTTTTTTTTCATAACACTTTAACCAGAGTGACGGGAGAGCGGCATTTCAGAAAACGTGCTTATCTCGGCGAGAAAAAGCGATTTCGGCAATAAAATTTAAAACGCGTGTAAAACATAAACCAAACGATGAAATTGGTTATTTCTTCATGTATAATGATCAACTCGATACTCCCTAGCCCCCAACAGCCTTTTTTTTCATAACACTTTAACCAGAGTGACGGGAGAGCGGCATTTCAGAAAACGTGCTTATCTCGGCGAGAAAAAGCGATTTCGGCAATAAAATTTAAAACGCGTGTAAAACATAAACCAAACGATGAAATTGGTTATTTCTTCATGTATAATGATCAACTCGATACTCCCTAGCCCCCAACAGCCTTTTTTTTCATAACACTTTAACCAGAGTGACGGGAGAGCGGCATTTCAGAAAACGTGCTTATCTCGGCGAGAAAAAGCGATTTCGGCAATAAAATTTAAAACGCGTGTAAAACATAAACCAAACGATGAAATTGGTTATTTCTTCATGTATAATGATCAACTCGATACTCCCTAGCCCCCAACAGCCTTTTTTTTCATAACACTTTAACCAGAGTGACGGGAGAGCGGCATTTCAGAAAACGTGCTTATCTCGGCGAGAAAAAGCGATTTCGGCAATAAAATTTAAAACGCGTGTAAAACATAAACCAAACGATGAAATTGGTTATTTCTTCATGTATAATGATCAACTCGATACTCCCTAGCCCCCAACAGCCTTTTTTTTCATAACACTTTAACCAGAGTGACGGGAGAGCGGCATTTCAGAAAACGTGCTTATCTCGGCGAGAAAAAGCGATTTCGGCAATAAAATTTAAAACGCGTGTAAAACATAAACCAAACGATGAAATTGGTTATTTCTTCATGTATAATGATCAACTCGATACTCCCTAGCCCCCAACAGCCTTTTTTTTCATAACACTTTAACCAGAGTGACGGGAGAGCGGCATTTCAGAAAACGTGCTTATCTCGGCGAGAAAAAGCGATTTCGGCAATAAAATTTAAAACGCGTGTAAAACATAAACCAAACGATGAAATTGGTTATTTCTTCATGTATAATGATCAACTCGATACTCCCTAGCCCCCAACAGCCTTTTTTTTCATAACACTTTAACCAGAGTGACGGGAGAGCGGCATTTCAGAAAACGTGCTTATCTCGGCGAGAAAAAGCGATTTCGGCAATAAAATTTAAAACGCGTGTAAAACATAAACCAAACGATGAAATTGGTTATTTCTTCATGTATAATGATCAACTCGATACTCCCTAGCCCCCAACAGCCTTTTTTTTCATAACACTTTAACCAGAGTGACGGGAGAGCGGCATTTCAGAAAACGTGCTTATCTCGGCGAGAAAAAGCGATTTCGGCAATAAAATTTAAAACGCGTGTAAAACATAAACCAAACGATGAAATTGGTTATTTCTTCATGTATAATGATCAACTCGATACTCCCTAGCCCCCAACAGCCTTTTTTTTCATAACACTTTAACCAGAGTGACGGGAGAGCGGCATTTCAGAAAACGTGCTTATCTCGGCGAGAAAAAGCGATTTCGGCAATAAAATTTAAAACGCGTGTAAAACATAAACCAAACGATGAAATTGGTTATTTCTTCATGTATAATGATCAACTCGATACTCCCTAGCCCCCAACAGCCTTTTTTTTCATAACACTTTAACCAGAGTGACGGGAGAGCGGCATTTCAGAAAACGTGCTTATCTCGGCGAGAAAAAGCGATTTCGGCAATAAAATTTAAAACGCGTGTAAAACATAAACCAAACGATGAAATTGGTTATTTCTTCATGTATAATGATCAACTCGATACTCCCTAGCCCCCAACAGCCTTTTTTTTCATAACACTTTAACCAGAGTGACGGGAGAGCGGCATTTCAGAAAACGTGCTTATCTCGGCGAGAAAAAGCGATTTCGGCAATAAAATTTAAAACGCGTGTAAAACATAAACCAAACGATGAAATTGGTTATTTCTTCATGTATAATGATCAACTCGATACTCCCTAGCCCCCAACAGCCTTTTTTTTCATAACACTTTAACCAGAGTGACGGGAGAGCGGCATTTCAGAAAACGTGCTTATCTCGGCGAGAAAAAGCGATTTCGGCAATAAAATTTAAAACGCGTGTAAAACATAAACCAAACGATGAAATTGGTTATTTCTTCATGTATAATGATCAACTCGATACTCCCTAGCCCCCAACAGCCTTTTTTTTCATAACACTTTAACCAGAGTGACGGGAGAGCGGCATTTCAGAAAACGTGCTTATCTCGGCGAGAAAAAGCGATTTCGGCAATAAAATTTAAAACGCGTGTAAAACATAAACCAAACGATGAAATTGGTTATTTCTTCATGTATAATGATCAACTCGATACTCCCTAGCCCCCAACAGCCTTTTTTTTCATAACACTTTAACCAGAGTGACGGGAGAGCGGCATTTCAGAAAACGTGCTTATCTCGGCGAGAAAAAGCGATTTCGGCAATAAAATTTAAAACGCGTGTAAAACATAAACCAAACGATGAAATTGGTTATTTCTTCATGTATAATGATCAACTCGATACTCCCTAGCCCCCAACAGCCTTTTTTTTCATAACACTTTAACCAGAGTGACGGGAGAGCGGCATTTCAGAAAACGTGCTTATCTCGGCGAGAAAAAGCGATTTCGGCAATAAAATTTAAAACGCGTGTAAAACATAAACCAAACGATGAAATTGGTTATTTCTTCATGTATAATGATCAACTCGATACTCCCTAGCCCCCAACAGCCTTTTTTTTCATAACACTTTAACCAGAGTGACGGGAGAGCGGCATTTCAGAAAACGTGCTTATCTCGGCGAGAAAAAGCGATTTCGGCAATAAAATTTAAAACGCGTGTAAAACATAAACCAAACGATGAAATTGGTTATTTCTTCATGTATAATGATCAACTCGATACTCCCTAGCCCCCAACAGCCTTTTTTTTCATAACACTTTAACCAGAGTGACGGGAGAGCGGCATTTCAGAAAACGTGCTTATCTCGGCGAGAAAAAGCGATTTCGGCAATAAAATTTAAAACGCGTGTAAAACATAAACCAAACGATGAAATTGGTTATTTCTTCATGTATAATGATCAACTCGATACTCCCTAGCCCCCAACAGCCTTTTTTTTCATAACACTTTAACCAGAGTGACGGGAGAGCGGCATTTCAGAAAACGTGCTTATCTCGGCGAGAAAAAGCGATTTCGGCAATAAAATTTAAAACGCGTGTAAAACATAAACCAAACGATGAAATTGGTTATTTCTTCATGTATAATGATCAACTCGATACTCCCTAGCCCCCAACAGCCTTTTTTTTCATAACACTTTAACCAGAGTGACGGGAGAGCGGCATTTCAGAAAACGTGCTTATCTCGGCGAGAAAAAGCGATTTCGGCAATAAAATTTAAAACGCGTGTAAAACATAAACCAAACGATGAAATTGGTTATTTCTTCATGTATAATGATCAACTCGATACTCCCTAGCCCCCAACAGCCTTTTTTTTCATAACACTTTAACCAGAGTGACGGGAGAGCGGCATTTCAGAAAACGTGCTTATCTCGGCGAGAAAAAGCGATTTCGGCAATAAAATTTAAAACGCGTGTAAAACATAAACCAAACGATGAAATTGGTTATTTCTTCATGTATAATGATCAACTCGATACTCCCTAGCCCCCAACAGCCTTTTTTTTCATAACACTTTAACCAGAGTGACGGGAGAGCGGCATTTCAGAAAACGTGCTTATCTCGGCGAGAAAAAGCGATTTCGGCAATAAAATTTAAAACGCGTGTAAAACATAAACCAAACGATGAAATTGGTTATTTCTTCATGTATAATGATCAACTCGATACTCCCTAGCCCCCAACAGCCTTTTTTTTCATAACACTTTAACCAGAGTGACGGGAGAGCGGCATTTCAGAAAACGTGCTTATCTCGGCGAGAAAAAGCGATTTCGGCAATAAAATTTAAAACGCGTGTAAAACATAAACCAAACGATGAAATTGGTTATTTCTTCATGTATAATGATCAACTCGATACTCCCTAGCCCCCAACAGCCTTTTTTTTCATAACACTTTAACCAGAGTGACGGGAGAGCGGCATTTCAGAAAACGTGCTTATCTCGGCGAGAAAAAGCGATTTCGGCAATAAAATTTAAAACGCGTGTAAAACATAAACCAAACGATGAAATTGGTTATTTCTTCATGTATAATGATCAACTCGATACTCCCTAGCCCCCAACAGCCTTTTTTTTCATAACACTTTAACCAGAGTGACGGGAGAGCGGCATTTCAGAAAACGTGCTTATCTCGGCGAGAAAAAGCGATTTCGGCAATAAAATTTAAAACGCGTGTAAAACATAAACCAAACGATGAAATTGGTTATTTCTTCATGTATAATGATCAACTCGATACTCCCTAGCCCCCAACAGCCTTTTTTTTCATAACACTTTAACCAGAGTGACGGGAGAGCGGCATTTCAGAAAACGTGCTTATCTCGGCGAGAAAAAGCGATTTCGGCAATAAAATTTAAAACGCGTGTAAAACATAAACCAAACGATGAAATTGGTTATTTCTTCATGTATAATGATCAACTCGATACTCCCTAGCCCCCAACAGCCTTTTTTTTCATAACACTTTAACCAGAGTGACGGGAGAGCGGCATTTCAGAAAACGTGCTTATCTCGGCGAGAAAAAGCGATTTCGGCAATAAAATTTAAAACGCGTGTAAAACATAAACCAAACGATGAAATTGGTTATTTCTTCATGTATAATGATCAACTCGATACTCCCTAGCCCCCAACAGCCTTTTTTTTCATAACACTTTAACCAGAGTGACGGGAGAGCGGCATTTCAGAAAACGTGCTTATCTCGGCGAGAAAAAGCGATTTCGGCAATAAAATTTAAAACGCGTGTAAAACATAAACCAAACGATGAAATTGGTTATTTCTTCATGTATAATGATCAACTCGATACTCCCTAGCCCCCAACAGCCTTTTTTTTCATAACACTTTAACCAGAGTGACGGGAGAGCGGCATTTCAGAAAACGTGCTTATCTCGGCGAGAAAAAGCGATTTCGGCAATAAAATTTAAAACGCGTGTAAAACATAAACCAAACGATGAAATTGGTTATTTCTTCATGTATAATGATCAACTCGATACTCCCTAGCCCCCAACAGCCTTTTTTTTCATAACACTTTAACCAGAGTGACGGGAGAGCGGCATTTCAGAAAACGTGCTTATCTCGGCGAGAAAAAGCGATTTCGGCAATAAAATTTAAAACGCGTGTAAAACATAAACCAAACGATGAAATTGGTTATTTCTTCATGTATAATGATCAACTCGATACTCCCTAGCCCCCAACAGCCTTTTTTTTCATAACACTTTAACCAGAGTGACGGGAGAGCGGCATTTCAGAAAACGTGCTTATCTCGGCGAGAAAAAGCGATTTCGGCAATAAAATTTAAAACGCGTGTAAAACATAAACCAAACGATGAAATTGGTTATTTCTTCATGTATAATGATCAACTCGATACTCCCTAGCCCCCAACAGCCTTTTTTTTCATAACACTTTAACCAGAGTGACGGGAGAGCGGCATTTCAGAAAACGTGCTTATCTCGGCGAGAAAAAGCGATTTCGGCAATAAAATTTAAAACGCGTGTAAAACATAAACCAAACGATGAAATTGGTTATTTCTTCATGTATAATGATCAACTCGATACTCCCTAGCCCCCAACAGCCTTTTTTTTCATAACACTTTAACCAGAGTGACGGGAGAGCGGCATTTCAGAAAACGTGCTTATCTCGGCGAGAAAAAGCGATTTCGGCAATAAAATTTAAAACGCGTGTAAAACATAAACCAAACGATGAAATTGGTTATTTCTTCATGTATAATGATCAACTCGATACTCCCTAGCCCCCAACAGCCTTTTTTTTCATAACACTTTAACCAGAGTGACGGGAGAGCGGCATTTCAGAAAACGTGCTTATCTCGGCGAGAAAAAGCGATTTCGGCAATAAAATTTAAAACGCGTGTAAAACATAAACCAAACGATGAAATTGGTTATTTCTTCATGTATAATGATCAACTCGATACTCCCTAGCCCCCAACAGCCTTTTTTTTCATAACACTTTAACCAGAGTGACGGGAGAGCGGCATTTCAGAAAACGTGCTTATCTCGGCGAGAAAAAGCGATTTCGGCAATAAAATTTAAAACGCGTGTAAAACATAAACCAAACGATGAAATTGGTTATTTCTTCATGTATAATGATCAACTCGATACTCCCTAGCCCCCAACAGCCTTTTTTTTCATAACACTTTAACCAGAGTGACGGGAGAGCGGCATTTCAGAAAACGTGCTTATCTCGGCGAGAAAAAGCGATTTCGGCAATAAAATTTAAAACGCGTGTAAAACATAAACCAAACGATGAAATTGGTTATTTCTTCATGTATAATGATCAACTCGATACTCCCTAGCCCCCAACAGCCTTTTTTTTCATAACACTTTAACCAGAGTGACGGGAGAGCGGCATTTCAGAAAACGTGCTTATCTCGGCGAGAAAAAGCGATTTCGGCAATAAAATTTAAAACGCGTGTAAAACATAAACCAAACGATGAAATTGGTTATTTCTTCATGTATAATGATCAACTCGATACTCCCTAGCCCCCAACAGCCTTTTTTTTCATAACACTTTAACCAGAGTGACGGGAGAGCGGCATTTCAGAAAACGTGCTTATCTCGGCGAGAAAAAGCGATTTCGGCAATAAAATTTAAAACGCGTGTAAAACATAAACCAAACGATGAAATTGGTTATTTCTTCATGTATAATGATCAACTCGATACTCCCTAGCCCCCAACAGCCTTTTTTTTCATAACACTTTAACCAGAGTGACGGAGAGAGCGGCATTTCAGAAAACGTGCTTATCTCGGCGAGAGAAAAGCGATTTCGGCAATAAAATTTAAAACGCGTGTAAAACATAAACCAAACGATGAAATTGGTTATTTCTTCATGTATAATGATCAACTCGATACTCCCTAGCCCCCAACAGCCTTTTTTTTCATAACACTTTAACCAGAGTGACGGGAGAGCGGCATTTCAGAAAACGTGCTTATCTCGGCGAGAAAAAGCGATTTCGGCAATAAAATTTAAAACGCGTGTAAAACATAAACCAAACGATGAAATTGGTTATTTCTTCATGTATAATGATCAACTCGATACTCCCTAGCCCCCAACAGCCTTTTTTTTCATAACACTTTAACCAGAGTGACGGGAGAGCGGCATTTCAGAAAACGTGCTTATCTCGGCGAGAAAAAGCGATTTCGGCAATAAAATTTAAAACGCGTGTAAAACATAAACCAAACGATGAAATTGGTTATTTCTTCATGTATAATGATCAACTCGATACTCCCTAGCCCCCAACAGCCTTTTTTTTCATAACACTTTAACCAGAGTGACGGGAGAGCGGCATTTCAGAAAACGTGCTTATCTCGGCGAGAAAAAGCGATTTCGGCAATAAAATTTAAAACGCGTGTAAAACATAAACCAAACGATGAAATTGGTTATTTCTTCATGTATAATGATCAACTCGATACTCCCTAGCCCCCAACAGCCTTTTTTTTCATAACACTTTAACCAGAGTGACGGGAGAGCGGCATTTCAGAAAACGTGCTTATCTCGGCGAGAAAAAGCGATTTCGGCAATAAAATTTAAAACGCGTGTAAAACATAAACCAAACGATGAAATTGGTTATTTCTTCATGTATAATGATCAACTCGATACTCCCTAGCCCCCAACAGCCTTTTTTTTCATAACACTTTAACCAGAGTGACGGGAGAGCGGCATTTCAGAAAACGTGCTTATCTCGGCGAGAAAAAGCGATTTCGGCAATAAAATTTAAAACGCGTGTAAAACATAAACCAAACGATGAAATTGGTTATTTCTTCATGTATAATGATCAACTCGATACTCCCTAGCCCCCAACAGCCTTTTTTTTCATAACACTTTAACCAGAGTGACGGGAGAGCGGCATTTCAGAAAACGTGCTTATCTCGGCGAGAAAAAGCGATTTCGGCAATAAAATTTAAAACGCGTGTAAAACATAAACCAAACGATGAAATTGGTTATTTCTTCATGTATAATGATCAACTCGATACTCCCTAGCCCCCAACAGCCTTTTTTTTCATAACACTTTAACCAGAGTGACGGGAGAGCGGCATTTCAGAAAACGTGCTTATCTCGGCGAGAAAAAGCGATTTCGGCAATAAAATTTAAAACGCGTGTAAAACATAAACCAAACGATGAAATTGGTTATTTCTTCATGTATAATGATCAACTCGATACTCCCTAGCCCCCAACAGCCTTTTTTTTCATAACACTTTAACCAGAGTGACGGGAGAGCGGCATTTCAGAAAACGTGCTTATCTCGGCGAGAAAAAGCGATTTCGGCAATAAAATTTAAAACGCGTGTAAAACATAAACCAAACGATGAAATTGGTTATTTCTTCATGTATAATGATCAACTCGATACTCCCTAGCCCCCAACAGCCTTTTTTTTCATAACACTTTAACCAGAGTGACGGGAGAGCGGCATTTCAGAAAACGTGCTTATCTCGGCGAGAAAAAGCGATTTCGGCAATAAAATTTAAAACGCGTGTAAAACATAAACCAAACGATGAAATTGGTTATTTCTTCATGTATAATGATCAACTCGATACTCCCTAGCCCCCAACAGCCTTTTTTTTCATAACACTTTAACCAGAGTGACGGGAGAGCGGCATTTCAGAAAACGTGCTTATCTCGGCGAGAAAAAGCGATTTCGGCAATAAAATTTAAAACGCGTGTAAAACATAAACCAAACGATGAAATTGGTTATTTCTTCATGTATAATGATCAACTCGATACTCCCTAGCCCCCAACAGCCTTTTTTTTCATAACACTTTAACCAGAGTGACGGGAGAGCGGCATTTCAGAAAACGTGCTTATCTCGGCGAGAAAAAGCGATTTCGGCAATAAAATTTAAAACGCGTGTAAAACATAAACCAAACGATGAAATTGGTTATTTCTTCATGTATAATGATCAACTCGATACTCCCTAGCCCCCAACAGCCTTTTTTTTCATAACACTTTAACCAGAGTGACGGGAGAGCGGCATTTCAGAAAACGTGCTTATCTCGGCGAGAAAAAGCGATTTCGGCAATAAAATTTAAAACGCGTGTAAAACATAAACCAAACGATGAAATTGGTTATTTCTTCATGTATAATGATCAACTCGATACTCCCTAGCCCCCAACAGCCTTTTTTTTCATAACACTTTAACCAGAGTGACGGGAGAGCGGCATTTCAGAAAACGTGCTTATCTCGGCGAGAAAAAGCGATTTCGGCAATAAAATTTAAAACGCGTGTAAAACATAAACCAAACGATGAAATTGGTTATTTCTTCATGTATAATGATCAACTCGATACTCCCTAGCCCCCAACAGCCTTTTTTTTCATAACACTTTAACCAGAGTGACGGGAGAGCGGCATTTCAGAAAACGTGCTTATCTCGGCGAGAAAAAGCGATTTCGGCAATAAAATTTAAAACGCGTGTAAAACATAAACCAAACGATGAAATTGGTTATTTCTTCATGTATAATGATCAACTCGATACTCCCTAGCCCCCAACAGCCTTTTTTTTCATAACACTTTAACCAGAGTGACGGGAGAGCGGCATTTCAGAAAACGTGCTTATCTCGGCGAGAAAAAGCGATTTCGGCAATAAAATTTAAAACGCGTGTAAAACATAAACCAAACGATGAAATTGGTTATTTCTTCATGTATAATGATCAACTCGATACTCCCTAGCCCCCAACAGCCTTTTTTTTCATAACACTTTAACCAGAGTGACGGGAGAGCGGCATTTCAGAAAACGTGCTTATCTCGGCGAGAAAAAGCGATTTCGGCAATAAAATTTAAAACGCGTGTAAAACATAAACCAAACGATGAAATTGGTTATTTCTTCATGTATAATGATCAACTCGATACTCCCTAGCCCCCAACAGCCTTTTTTTTCATAACACTTTAACCAGAGTGACGGGAGAGCGGCATTTCAGAAAACGTGCTTATCTCGGCGAGAAAAAGCGATTTCGGCAATAAAATTTAAAACGCGTGTAAAACATAAACCAAACGATGAAATTGGTTATTTCTTCATGTATAATGATCAACTCGATACTCCCTAGCCCCCAACAGCCTTTTTTTTCATAACACTTTAACCAGAGTGACGGGAGAGCGGCATTTCAGAAAACGTGCTTATCTCGGCGAGAAAAAGCGATTTCGGCAATAAAATTTAAAACGCGTGTAAAACATAAACCAAACGATGAAATTGGTTATTTCTTCATGTATAATGATCAACTCGATACTCCCTAGCCCCCAACAGCCTTTTTTTTCATAACACTTTAACCAGAGTGACGGGAGAGCGGCATTTCAGAAAACGTGCTTATCTCGGCGAGAAAAAGCGATTTCGGCAATAAAATTTAAAACGCGTGTAAAACATAAACCAAACGATGAAATTGGTTATTTCTTCATGTATAATGATCAACTCGATACTCCCTAGCCCCCAACAGCCTTTTTTTTCATAACACTTTAACCAGAGTGACGGGAGAGCGGCATTTCAGAAAACGTGCTTATCTCGGCGAGAAAAAGCGATTTCGGCAATAAAATTTAAAACGCGTGTAAAACATAAACCAAACGATGAAATTGGTTATTTCTTCATGTATAATGATCAACTCGATACTCCCTAGCCCCCAACAGCCTTTTTTTTCATAACACTTTAACCAGAGTGACGGGAGAGCGGCATTTCAGAAAACGTGCTTATCTCGGCGAGAAAAAGCGATTTCGGCAATAAAATTTAAAACGCGTGTAAAACATAAACCAAACGATGAAATTGGTTATTTCTTCATGTATAATGATCAACTCGATACTCCCTAGCCCCCAACAGCCTTTTTTTTCATAACACTTTAACCAGAGTGACGGGAGAGCGGCATTTCAGAAAACGTGCTTATCTCGGCGAGAAAAAGCGATTTCGGCAATAAAATTTAAAACGCGTGTAAAACATAAACCAAACGATGAAATTGGTTATTTCTTCATGTATAATGATCAACTCGATACTCCCTAGCCCCCAACAGCCTTTTTTTTCATAACACTTTAACCAGAGTGACGGGAGAGCGGCATTTCAGAAAACGTGCTTATCTCGGCGAGAAAAAGCGATTTCGGCAATAAAATTTAAAACGCGTGTAAAACATAAACCAAACGATGAAATTGGTTATTTCTTCATGTATAATGATCAACTCGATACTCCCTAGCCCCCAACAGCCTTTTTTTTCATAACACTTTAACCAGAGTGACGGGAGAGCGGCATTTCAGAAAACGTGCTTATCTCGGCGAGAAAAAGCGATTTCGGCAATAAAATTTAAAACGCGTGTAAAACATAAACCAAACGATGAAATTGGTTATTTCTTCATGTATAATGATCAACTCGATACTCCCTAGCCCCCAACAGCCTTTTTTTTCATAACACTTTAACCAGAGTGACGGGAGAGCGGCATTTCAGAAAACGTGCTTATCTCGGCGAGAAAAAGCGATTTCGGCAATAAAATTTAAAACGCGTGTAAAACATAAACCAAACGATGAAATTGGTTATTTCTTCATGTATAATGATCAACTCGATACTCCCTAGCCCCCAACAGCCTTTTTTTTCATAACACTTTAACCAGAGTGACGGGAGAGCGGCATTTCAGAAAACGTGCTTATCTCGGCGAGAAAAAGCGATTTCGGCAATAAAATTTAAAACGCGTGTAAAACATAAACCAAACGATGAAATTGGTTATTTCTTCATGTATAATGATCAACTCGATACTCCCTAGCCCCCAACAGCCTTTTTTTTCATAACACTTTAACCAGAGTGACGGGAGAGCGGCATTTCAGAAAACGTGCTTATCTCGGCGAGAAAAAGCGATTTCGGCAATAAAATTTAAAACGCGTGTAAAACATAAACCAAACGATGAAATTGGTTATTTCTTCATGTATAATGATCAACTCGATACTCCCTAGCCCCCAACAGCCTTTTTTTTCATAACACTTTAACCAGAGTGACGGGAGAGCGGCATTTCAGAAAACGTGCTTATCTCGGCGAGAAAAAGCGATTTCGGCAATAAAATTTAAAACGCGTGTAAAACATAAACCAAACGATGAAATTGGTTATTTCTTCATGTATAATGATCAACTCGATACTCCCTAGCCCCCAACAGCCTTTTTTTTCATAACACTTTAACCAGAGTGACGGGAGAGCGGCATTTCAGAAAACGTGCTTATCTCGGCGAGAAAAAGCGATTTCGGCAATAAAATTTAAAACGCGTGTAAAACATAAACCAAACGATGAAATTGGTTATTTCTTCATGTATAATGATCAACTCGATACTCCCTAGCCCCCAACAGCCTTTTTTTTCATAACACTTTAACCAGAGTGACGGGAGAGCGGCATTTCAGAAAACGTGCTTATCTCGGCGAGAAAAAGCGATTTCGGCAATAAAATTTAAAACGCGTGTAAAACATAAACCAAACGATGAAATTGGTTATTTCTTCATGTATAATGATCAACTCGATACTCCCTAGCCCCCAACAGCCTTTTTTTTCATAACACTTTAACCAGAGTGACGGGAGAGCGGCATTTCAGAAAACGTGCTTATCTCGGCGAGAAAAAGCGATTTCGGCAATAAAATTTAAAACGCGTGTAAAACATAAACCAAACGATGAAATTGGTTATTTCTTCATGTATAATGATCAACTCGATACTCCCTAGCCCCCAACAGCCTTTTTTTTCATAACACTTTAACCAGAGTGACGGGAGAGCGGCATTTCAGAAAACGTGCTTATCTCGGCGAGAAAAAGCGATTTCGGCAATAAAATTTAAAACGCGTGTAAAACATAAACCAAACGATGAAATTGGTTATTTCTTCATGTATAATGATCAACTCGATACTCCCTAGCCCCCAACAGCCTTTTTTTTCATAACACTTTAACCAGAGTGACGGGAGAGCGGCATTTCAGAAAACGTGCTTATCTCGGCGAGAAAAAGCGATTTCGGCAATAAAATTTAAAACGCGTGTAAAACATAAACCAAACGATGAAATTGGTTATTTCTTCATGTATAATGATCAACTCGATACTCCCTAGCCCCCAACAGCCTTTTTTTTCATAACACTTTAACCAGAGTGACGGGAGAGCGGCATTTCAGAAAACGTGCTTATCTCGGCGAGAAAAAGCGATTTCGGCAATAAAATTTAAAACGCGTGTAAAACATAAACCAAACGATGAAATTGGTTATTTCTTCATGTATAATGATCAACTCGATACTCCCTAGCCCCCAACAGCCTTTTTTTTCATAACACTTTAACCAGAGTGACGGGAGAGCGGCATTTCAGAAAACGTGCTTATCTCGGCGAGAAAAAGCGATTTCGGCAATAAAATTTAAAACGCGTGTAAAACATAAACCAAACGATGAAATTGGTTATTTCTTCATGTATAATGATCAACTCGATACTCCCTAGCCCCCAACAGCCTTTTTTTTCATAACACTTTAACCAGAGTGACGGGAGAGCGGCATTTCAGAAAACGTGCTTATCTCGGCGAGAAAAAGCGATTTCGGCAATAAAATTTAAAACGCGTGTAAAACATAAACCAAACGATGAAATTGGTTATTTCTTCATGTATAATGATCAACTCGATACTCCCTAGCCCCCAACAGCCTTTTTTTTCATAACACTTTAACCAGAGTGACGGGAGAGCGGCATTTCAGAAAACGTGCTTATCTCGGCGAGAAAAAGCGATTTCGGCAATAAAATTTAAAACGCGTGTAAAACATAAACCAAACGATGAAATTGGTTATTTCTTCATGTATAATGATCAACTCGATACTCCCTAGCCCCCAACAGCCTTTTTTTTCATAACACTTTAACCAGAGTGACGGGAGAGCGGCATTTCAGAAAACGTGCTTATCTCGGCGAGAAAAAGCGATTTCGGCAATAAAATTTAAAACGCGTGTAAAACATAAACCAAACGATGAAATTGGTTATTTCTTCATGTATAATGATCAACTCGATACTCCCTAGCCCCCAACAGCCTTTTTTTTCATAACACTTTAACCAGAGTGACGGGAGAGCGGCATTTCAGAAAACGTGCTTATCTCGGCGAGAAAAAGCGATTTCGGCAATAAAATTTAAAACGCGTGTAAAACATAAACCAAACGATGAAATTGGTTATTTCTTCATGTATAATGATCAACTCGATACTCCCTAGCCCCCAACAGCCTTTTTTTTCATAACACTTTAACCAGAGTGACGGGAGAGCGGCATTTCAGAAAACGTGCTTATCTCGGCGAGAAAAAGCGATTTCGGCAATAAAATTTAAAACGCGTGTAAAACATAAACCAAACGATGAAATTGGTTATTTCTTCATGTATAATGATCAACTCGATACTCCCTAGCCCCCAACAGCCTTTTTTTTCATAACACTTTAACCAGAGTGACGGGAGAGCGGCATTTCAGAAAACGTGCTTATCTCGGCGAGAAAAAGCGATTTCGGCAATAAAATTTAAAACGCGTGTAAAACATAAACCAAACGATGAAATTGGTTATTTCTTCATGTATAACGATCAACTCGATACTCCCTAGCCCCCAACAGCCTTTTTTTTCATAACACTTTAACCAGAGTGACGGAGAGAGCGGCATTTCAGAAAACGTGCTTATCTCGGCGAGAAAAAGCGATTTCGGCAATAAAATTTAAAACGCGTGTAAAACATAAACCAAACGATGAAATTGGTTATTTCTTCATGTATAACGATCAACTCGATACTCCCTAGCCCCCAACAGCCTTTTTTTTCATAACACTTTAACCAGAGTGACGGGAGAGCGGCATTTCAGAAAACGTGCTTATCTCGGCGAGAAAAAGCGATTTCGGCAATAAAATTTAAAACGCGTGTAAAACATAAACCAAACGATGAAATTGGTTATTTCTTCATGTATAATGATCAACTCGATACTCCCTAGCCCCCAACAGCCTTTTTTTTTCATAACACTTTAACCAGAGTGACGGGGGAGAGCGGCATTTCAGAAAACGTGCTTATCTCGGCGAGAAAAAGCGATTTCGGCAATAAAATTTAAAACGCGTGTAAAACATAAACCAAACGATGAAATTGGTTATTTCTTCATGTATAATGATCAACTCGATACTCCCTAGCCCCCAACAGCCTTGTTTTTTCATAACACTTTAACCAGAGTGACGGGAGAGCGGCATTTCAGAAAACGTGCTTATCTCGGCGAGAAAAAGCGATTTCGGCAATAAAATTTAAAACGCGTTGTAAAACATAAACCAAACGATGAAATTGGTTATTTCTTCATGTATAATGATCAACTCGATACTCCCTAGCCCCCAACAGCCTTTTTTTTCATAACACTTTAACCAGAGTGACGGGAGAGCGGCATTTCAGAAAACGTGCTTATCTCGGCGAGGAAAAAGCGATTTCGGCAATAAAATTTAAAACGCGTGTAAAACATAAACCAAACGATGAAATTGGTTTATTTCTTCATGTATAACTGATCAACTCGATACTCCCTAGCCCCCAACAGCCTTTTTTTTCATAACACTTTAACCAGAGTGACGGGGAGAGCGGCATTTCAGAAAACGTGCTTATCTCGGCGAGAGAAAAAGCGATTTCGGCAATAAAATTTAAACGCGTGTAAAACATAAACCAAACGATGAAATTGGTTATTTCTTCATGTATAATGATCAACTCGATACTCCCTAGCCCCCAACAGCCTTTTTTTTCATAACACTTTAACCAGAGTGACGGGGAGAGGCGGCATTTCAGAAAACGTGCTTATCTCGGCGAGAAAAAGCGATTTCGGCAATAAAATTTAAAACGCGTGTAAAACATAAACCAAACGATGAAATTGGTTATTTCTTCATGTATAACGATCAACTCGATACTCCCTAGCCCCCAACAGCCTTTTTTTTTCATAACACTTTAACCAGAGTGACGGGGAGAGCGGCATTTCAGAAAACGTGCTTATCTCGGCGAGAAAAAAGCGATTTCGGCAATAAAATTTAAAACGCGTGTAAAACATAAACCAAACGATGAAATTGGTTATTTCTTCATGTATAATGATCAACTCGATACTCCCTAGCCCCCAACAGCCTTTTTTTTCATAACACTTTAACCAGAGTGACGGGGAGAGCGGCATTTCAGAAAACGTGCTTATCTCGGCGAGAAAAAGCGATTTCGGCAATAAAATTTAAAACGCGTGTAAAACATAAACCAAACGATGAAATTGGTTATTTCTTCATGTATAATGATCAACTCGATACTCCCTAGCCCCCAACAGCCTTTTTTTTTCATAACACTTTAACCAGAGTGACGGGGAGAGCGGCATTTCAGAAAACGTGCTTATCTCGGCGAGAAAAAAGCGATTTCGGCAATAAAATTTAAAACGCGTGTAAAACATAAACCAAACGATGGAAATTGGTTATTTCTTCATGTATAATGATCAACTCGATACTCCCTAGCCCCCAACAGCCTTTTTTTTCATAACACTTAACCAGAGTGACGGGGAGAGCGGCATTTCAGAAAACGTGCTTATCTCGGCGGGAGAAAAAGCGATTTCGGCAATAAAATTTAAAACGCGTGTGTAAAACATAAACCAAACGATGAAATTGGTTATTTCTTCATGTATAATGATCAACTCGATACTCCCTAGCCCCAAACAGCCTTTTTTTTTCATAACACTTTAACCAGAGTGACGGGGAGAGCGGCATTTCAGAAAACGTGCTTATCTCGGCGAGGAAAAAGCGATTTCGGCAA